>NC_134834.1:19337791-19637791 GCF_004210375.1 Tachypleus tridentatus
CGAAGCGTATTGAAATATAATCTGTATTCATAGTATTAAAACTTTATTTCAGTAAACAAACCCTTCCATGACCAAATGAAAGCACGTTTGCCCTCTAGGGAGCTCCTTGCCTCTAAACATTAACAAAAGGGGCGTATATTTCCAAAGAATCTTATTTGTCAAATACTCCCGAGGTGGTGATCCATGAACCAATCAACACAGCTTTAGATGCTGTTTTATTGAATTCCTAAAGAATATTATGACACATACATATATATATATATATACACATATATATATGTAAAGCTCTGATTTCGAGTATCATTGAGTTATCATTCCTGCTATATGACAACATCCTACAATCTGGACTCAAAAAGTAGATCACTGAGGAGGTAAAACTTGGATAATCAAACCTTAAGTCTTTCTAACATTACAATTAGATTAGGTTGTGTAAACCTGAATAGTCAACCTGTAGATTATGTAAGACTTTACAAGTTTAATATTTAAGCTAGTTGGTAAACCTTGAATAAAACACCTTTAGCCAGTCTAACATTAGGCTAAGAAGTAAATCTTGGATAATGGTCTTATAACAAGTTAAGGACTTTATTTCTCTGATATCAGGCTAGGAAGTAAACCTTGGATAATGGTCTTGTAGCCTGTCTAAGATTTTATTGCTGCTAAAGTAGGACAAAATGTAAACTTAAGGTAATAGTCCTTTAGTCTGCCTCGGATTTTACGTATCTGACGTTAAGTTGGAAGGTAAACTTTACAGAGCAATCCTTCAGCCTGTCTAAGGCTCTACATGCTAAACTGGGTTAGAGGTCAAACTTTAGATGTGGTCTTGTAGCCTGTCTAGGACTTTACATGCTTAAGTAAAATAGAAGATAAACTTTAGCCTGTCTAAGGCTCTACATGCTAAAGTAGGATAGAAGACAAACTTTAGATAATAGTTATGTAGCCTGTCTAAGGCTTTAAATGTATAAAACTGGGCTAGAAAGTAATCCCTGGATAATGGCCTTGTAGTCAAATCACGCTGAAGTAAAATATACAATCAGTTCGACTAATTAGTTTTTACTTGTAAGTTTATTTCTGTTTGATAACCTGTATTTAAGGACGCATACCAAGACGGACAATTAATAGACAATGCAGTAGCTACGCAACGTATTTTAAGCAATAACTCCAGATATCTCTAAAGTCAGTATACCAACATTTCCCATACCTACTTTCCTTTACTAGAAAATGGATTTCTCGGTTTTACTAGAATAAACCACCCGCGCCCTGTTGTAGGATTCATAGATACCCCAACTTACTGTTCGAGCTATTCTGTTACCCCAGTTACTTGAGCCCGGCAGGGTCAGGTGGTTAGGGCGCTTGCTTCACAGTCTGAGGGTCGCGAGTTCGAATCCCCTTTCAATCAAACATGCTCGTTCTCTTAGCCGTGATGGTTTTATAATGTGGCGGTAAGCTCCACTATTAGTTGGTAGCCCAAGAGTTGGTGATAACTAGCTGCTTTACCTCTAATCTTACACCGCTAAATTAGGGACAGCAAGTGTAGATATCTCTCGTGTAAGTGTGCGATAAATTCAAAATATATCAAACCTCAAAAGGGACAGTAGTCTAAAATATACCCGTGGGTTATTTACCCATGGTACTTGAGCATCTGCCCCAAGATTGGTAGCGGTAACTTAAGAGAGGGCACGTAAACATAGTTTACAACTTAGAGCACCCGGGATACTGAAAGCCTAATCTTAGGCCTCATGATGCCTGGGTGAGCTTTCAGGAGCGTCTTAACCCCCTACCAAGAGAGCTATGTCAGATTCATAAGAACACCTCCTAGCCCATCCCAAGTCTGCCCGCCAAGGTTCGTTGTGCTAGTTCTAGAAATGTGGAAGGAGTGAGCTGTATGTAAATACACACAAAGCTACAAGCTGAATTAATGTAGGTAGGGAGGGCTAACATACGAAACCAGTGCATTCCTGCAAAGTATCCATGATTCGTAGAGACCCAGTTACTTATGTTGTTGTTCCAAAGAAGTTCTTAGCGAAAAAAAAATCTTTAAGACACCCGATATCACTGATCTTTAAGACACCCGATATCACTGATCTTTAAGACACCCGACATCACTGATCTTTGAGACACCCGACGTCACTGATCTTTAAGACACCCGATATCACTGATCTTTAAGACACCCGATATCACTGATCTTTAAGACACCCGACATCACTGATCTTTACGACACCCGATATCACTGATCTTTAAGACACCCGATATCACTGATCTTTAAGACACCCGACATCACTGATCTTTAAGACACCCGATATCACTGATCTTTAAGACACCCGACATCACTGATCTTTAAGACACCCGACGTCACTGATCTTTAAGACACCCGACATCACTGATCTTTAAGACACCCGACATCACTGATCTTAAAGACACCCGATATCATTGATCTTTAAGACACCCGACATCACTGATCTTAAAGACACCCGTCCGTTGTACCTGATTACGTATGCCAGGTTCGATCTTTTGGTATGTGAGTTTTACTATAACACTATCAAAATCACAAAAGGAGTCATGAACACAAAATCTCAAAATCAGATTTGGATTCAGCGACCATTAAAACCTAGTCTTAGGCCATCGTCATGCCTAAATGACCTTCAGATAAGGACATTCTGCTGGTCATGTGAATCTGCTGCTAGACTTTTCTTGCCATCTCAAAAAAACTGTGGTAGAAGATAGCTGGATAAAGATACATACCTTTAAGGATCTCACTTCAATGCACTGAGCAATAGGAAAATGGGGCAGAAAATAGCTTATATTTGGATTTTGTTCTGCGTTCAAATGGGAACTATATAATTGACAATTGACTTTGAGTAAAGAAGAAATATTGACTCTTAGCTTACTTTGCTGTGCGAAGAAAGATGAAAGAGAAAAGCTAAACTGGGTCCACGTTAGTTTGAATGCATATTTAGATATTTTATTTTATATATCAGAGATGTACGCACGAAAACATACTTTATATGTAAGTTATATATGAATCTATCTATTCACCAAATATTAGATATAATTTCGGATTATTATAATGATATCTCTTATTGGGTTTACTGGGTAAAAGGAATAATAGAAAGTAGAGTCCTTCTATTGATGGCCCGGCATAGCCAAGTGTGTTAAGGTATTCGAGTCGTTATCCGAGGTTCGCGGGTTCGAATCACCATCGCACCAAACATGCTCACCCTTTCAGCCGTGGAGGCGTTATAATGTGACGATTAATCCCACTATTCGTTGGTAAAAGAGTAGCCCAAGAGTTGGCGGTAGGTGGTGATGACTAGCTGCCTTCTCTCTAGTCTTACACTGCTAAATTAGGGACGGCTAGCGCAGATAGCCCTCGAGTAGCTTTGCGCGAAATTCAAAACAAAACAAAACAAACCTCCTATTGATAACATAAACGTTTTAATTATTCAACTTTAAATTCTAAGCTCACCAATAGGCCTGACTTAACAAACAAGCTATATCTAACAGAAATTCCACTCACTTGCCACTATCATATCTATTTTCTCGTCGAAGTACAAAAACCCAGACTGTAAAACACTGAACTAACTACCTAACTGACATGTTATAGTCAAACTTGTAAATAACTAACAAATTAATTCACTCTGACAATATCATTAACTAGGCCTAGCCGAACTCGCTTTTTTATATTTGACTCAACTTGTTTCTTAAACTTTAAGGACAGCTACAGACATCATGGATGCAACCATCAACTTGCATTAGTTTCTCTTCGATTCTCAAAATATGGTCCGCAGACTATTGTTAGTTTTTGAGGGTCCTCCAGGTAGCTCGTGGGCTGGTACGAAATGTAAACCTGTGACATGCAACGTCACAACTGTGGTCGTACAAAAGAACAGGCCAGAATCCTCATCAAGGGAAAGTGGGTGGGGGTAGATGACTTGCAGAGTCTTTTTCTCTACTTGTTTACAGGCGATAAGGTTTGAGAACCACTGCTCTAGGTTTAAAATAAATATTTTGAAGAGTTTTGACACCCTGAAATTCCAAAAGAGTAAACAATATTGTAAATGTATTGTTTGGGGTTTCGAAAAGTAGTTTTATTATTTTCTAAAGTAATGATTAATTTAACTTATTTTGGGGATGAAACATTGTAAAAATAAATATGAGTTAGTAATTATATTCGCTTTCTTTTGAAGGGTGTATGATATTTTAGAGTAGAATTATCCAAACTTTACTATTGTCAGTTTCTTTCAGTATTGTATTATTCTTCATTATATGTTTTACTGATTGCATTCTTTTCTATGCCAAGAGCGGCTGACACTGCGTGGTTTAGGGGTGGTTTGTACCGATTCAGGGCAAGGTTAGTTGTCGTTAACTACTTTGAGTCGGTACGAATCACTTCAACCATGTCCTCTCATCAAGAAGACAACAATTCTCAAGTTCTGGAGTATTGAAATAAAGCGAAATCTGTAAACCTCGTGCCTTACGAGACCGTAAACTTATAACCGTTTACGTGGTGTTATTGAACTGAAAAAAGTAAAAAAAAATGTAATAAAGTATCTCATCTTTTATGATATTTGGAAACAATAAAATAAGCGCTGAAGACGCTGAGTTTGAAAGCACATGCATACACAGATCATTCTGTAAGATCTATATTAGTTCATCCTCACAGTGGTGGTGTTGATTTCATTTTTTCCTAGCTGATTAAACACATTTCGATAAACAAAAATTATTCACTTAATTCTAAATATTACATAATTATGTTCAGCAGCTAATTCGCTTTCACTCCTTATGAATAAATCTGATGTCCGAACCAATAAATATAATTTAGGTTCATAGTGAAAACCACTTAGTAACCAACCTTTAAAAAAAAATATTCTAGGTTTAGGTTTGTCTGTTTTAGTGCAACATTCTGTCCACCGTGGAGAATCGATTTATGGATTTGAAGGTTGTGAGTCTGTAAACCTATCGCTGATCAAACGGAAAACTAGGCTTTACCATCTTATTAGTAATTAGATTTCTTCTGAAAATAGGAGTAGGCATCTACTGGATTACCAATTTCACTCTAAAGTTAAACTTATATATTTAATTAAAACCAATCGTCTTTTAAAACTGGGTTTAATTATCTATTAGGCAAACTGCATCTTTCTGAATTTAAGACCAGTATCCAAATTTGAGAGTAGACCTATGTATCTACGTAGTAACAAGACTATTTCTGAAAAAAAAAATGTCTAGATATGTTTTATTTAGTAACCAGCATTTCTCTGAAGCTAAGCTTTGATAATTACTTAGTAATCACACTTTTTATGAAGTTAAGCTTAAATATTTGTTAGTAATAATACTTTCTGAAACTAGGCCTAGGTATATTTACTTAGTAGCCTGACTTTTTCACAAGTTAAGCCTAAGTATCTATTAGTAACCAGATTTTCTGAAACTAGGCCTAGGTATATTTACTTAGTAGCCTGACTTTTTTGAAGTTAAGCCTAAGTATCTGTTTGAAACCAGACTTTTCTGAAACTAGGCCACAATTAAGTATAATAAAAAAGCCTAAATTTTTAAGAAATTGTTAATAAATAATATTCTATAGAACTATACAAGGTTGATAAAAGTGTCAAATAGGACCGTACAAGGCTGTTGAAAGTAACCAAGGCAATACAGAAATTAGACAGCATATTGAAAATTCGCTTTTAAATATCCTGCTCCGTTTAAACCTGTGTTTATGAATAGCAAATGATCAAAGCAAGCTGCATTACTATATTAGAAAACAACAACATTAACTCAGTAAATGATAAAACCAACTAGAATTATATAATACAATAACATTGAACAAAAACCCAAAATGATCAGAATGCAGTTTCTCAGACTTGAATACTTTATTTCAAAGTTGTATTTTAAAATAAAGTTTTAGGAAATACGACTAATTAATGTCAAAACACACGAAAGTGTGTCGCACTAGAAAAGTGGAAAAATAAATAAGCATATTTAGTTTCCTTAATAACAATATGCCCTTCGAGAATTGGATGTTACGATCCACTACCATAATAAATATATTAAAACCACAACCAAATTATAATTCACTTAAATGTTGAGACTTTAAAAGCGTTTATAATATATTGAAATAAATCTAAATTAGTCAAACAGGTATATAAATTAAAGAAACTTAAAGAAGAATATTTATCAGCTGACATTTTGTTTGAAAACGTAGTGTCAACCTATTTAATTACAAAAAAATCATTGCACTATTAATTAGGCAATTATTTCTTTCATTATAAATTTACATAATTATCACTACTTAGTAGCTAGTTCTTTTTATTTTAGGCTTAGTTATCTCATTAGTCCCAAATTAGCTTTTATTTATTTTAGGCTTAGCTATCTCATTAGTCCCAAAATAGCTTTTTTAATTTATTTTAGGCTTAGCTATCTCATTAGTCCCAAATTAGCATTTTATACTTTTAGGCTTAGCTATCCCATTACTCACAAACTTTCTTCTGAAGCTATGTTTAGTTATTTTTTTAGTGACTAGCTTATACCTGTAATTGAACATAATTTATCACGCTGTTTTAAAAGCAATTGTTAAAAAGATATGTTGAAATAATAATCTAAATTTTATTTTATAAATTGAAGTAAACTTTCTAGAAAATGTAAGAGTATAAGGGAAATATTCTTCATCAAGTTTACATGATTTTTTAGTATAATCAATAATTAATATTTATTTTACTTTTAATTTAATAGATTGTGTAGGCTTCCATTCACAAATTTAATCATTTCAATATATCGTATACTTCTTATAATGAATATATTTAAACTTGAAATTTAGGAATATAGGGTGTTTTCTTTGTTGAGATTTCGAACATACAAAGTATATATTTGGACTAACATCTTCATATTCCTATCTGTTTCCACTAGTGTTTAAAATGATGAATAAGTGTTAACTGAGACGATACATATTTGACTAAATAAGAAAACACTCCGTTCAATGAATATCGAAAGCCAATAATGTTAAAATTCGGGATTTGATTTTCTCACAGCTGACGCAACACAGATAGCTCATTGTACAGCTTTGTCATAACGACAAACATACAAACTCTTTGAATTGTTTCCA
The DNA here is from genome assembly GCF_004210375.1 of Tachypleus tridentatus. Taxonomy (NCBI): domain Eukaryota; kingdom Metazoa; phylum Arthropoda; class Merostomata; order Xiphosura; family Limulidae; genus Tachypleus; species Tachypleus tridentatus. The sequence goes on from NC_134834.1 coordinate 19,344,882, forward strand.
TAAATAAAAGTTTTAAAAGTGTCTTAAAACTTGTTAACACAGGTGAGCAAATTTTCAAAACAAAAAGGTATACGTCTGCTAAACAACATGTTACTAGTTTATTCAATAAACCCGCAGTAGTGTGTGTTTCCTGGTTTCCTTAAAGCAAGGTCACGATGTACTCTCTCACGTGTCCACTGAGGGGAATCGAACTCTCCTGATTTTAGCGTTTTAAGTTTGCAGACTTATCATTGGCCCATCCTGAGACCTATAGCAACGAATCATAACCATAGACAACTAACATTTGCTTATCTCAGACCAAGCAGCAAATACACCAGGAAATTAATTATTAATTATAATTCTAGTCTGTTTTATTGATCTGCATACTAACTCGTCCATTTCCTCTTATTTTCATTAAATTAATACAACACCATAAATAACACTGAAAAGGAAGTTAATCTAATAACCTCTCTGAAATACGTGTAGTTGTTTAGAACTTACATAGAACTCCATAAGTAAATTATACAAAACGTACGACAATTCTTTTTTTTTTTTTTTGCTTTATTTGTTTATTTTATTTTGTTTTTGTTCTCGTGGCTCAAAGACCTTCAATAAAAGTTGCCATATTTTCAAACACTAGCAGAAAAAAAAATGCTGAGTTAAAGAAAGGAACATTTTTCACAATTCACTTTTCAAATTTTAAAACCTGTTTTTACTTTTTTGAATTGCGAGAATAACAAACGATTACCTAGGAAATACGCTATACTTGGATTATGATCAGATTTAAAATTGTTTATCCAAAAGTGTATCAAAAAGAAATAAAATTGTATAAACGTTTTATGTCATGGCGTTTTAATTTAACCATAAAGTTCATGTTCAGAACTATCCCTACACTCAATCCATCACAGGGAATCGAACTCTAGATCTTAGCTGTATAAAGAAGTAGGTGCTCCTACCGTATAATACAGCGATAAAGAAGTACGTTAGCCTCATACTGTTATTTCATATACCGTGTTTCTCCGATAATAAGACCTACCCATAAAATAAGACCTAGTGTGATTTTTGGGGAGAGTTTTAATATAAGCCCTACCCTTAAAATAAGCCCTAGTTAAGAGTGGCAGGAAGAGGAAAGAAATAAAAAAAATTAATTTATTAATTAGTTTAATAGTTAGTTAATTAGTTTGTTTAAGTAGTAATCAGTTAGTTTAATAGTTTAATAATAGTTTATTTTAAATGGTTAGTTTAATAGTTTTACTTTGTAACTTCATTTTTTTAATATATCAAAATAAGACATCCCCGAAAATAAGCCCTAGTGTCATATTTTGGAGTGAAAATTAATATAAGCCCTGTCTTATTTTCGGAGAAACACGGTACTAACCTCCATACGCGAAATACCTGTCACTTGCTTGTTAACAGTCAAACTACGAAACGAGGCTTAACGATTGTGTTGCAGTAGTTTGAAATTCTTCCATGACAGATTCTCCATTTATGTTAAATAATGTCGACACTATATACAGGTGGGAGTGGGGGGGGTTAGCTACCCCACATGCTTCTTGTTGTTGTTAATATTTCTGTGGAATATGGTAATCATAATAACTAAATCAAACGTGTTTTTTTTTTTTCTGTCTTCAGTTTGGTCTTATTTTAGGAAATCATTTCCCACGATCTCTCGTGACAAGTTCCGGTCTTTAACGAAAGGCCCCTTAGGCCTGTAGAAGGCAAGATATATATCTGAAATATTGTTTTTTGACTTAGAACCCGAAAGGAACAAATTAAGAGGAGTGTGGAAATAAACGTCTGCAGTTTGCCTAACTTTCATTTAAACGTTAGGCCTAACGTATATCTTATTTTTTTTACATCTTAGTCATTCTCCAACGTAATTTTTTTTTTTAAAAGTAATTGAAAATATTATTAACCTTCAAACCACCAATTTGCTTACATAACATTTGTTACATCGCTGGAATCCGCATACTGTATCACATCGAGCAGAGTTATGTTTTGTCCGTTACAATACCGAGTGAATTCATTTTCATTTTCGACCTGAACAACATCTTATACGCACGTGGACTAAATGACTAAGTCAAATATTAGTGCTCACGGTCTTTGTGGGGAGAGGACGTATGGCAAAGGTTCTATAGGGTTCCTAGTGACCATAGGAAGGACCAACATTACTTGTAGACGCAAGGGTGTTGTTCATATCTCTGAAGCAAATAATGGGAGTCATTGTCGCTTTTGCAACTGGTCCAGTTAAGTGACATCGTAGCTAGACATTGAATGGGTAGTCCGAAACACTAATCACTAAGCCACGCCCACCTTTGTACGCTAAGAGTTTGTGCGTGTGTGTTTTCTTTCAGCAAAGGCACCTCGGGCTATCTGCTGAGTCCACCGAGAGGTCACTCCAAGAACTAAAATTTAGTTAAAAACATAATGAGAAAAAACGACAGTACTTTTTATTTTTTGTAAAATTCTCTGAGATTTCTGTACCTGAAACCCAACCAATTTAAAATAGTCTAAAATACAGTGTCCAATTATTCGGAGAATGTACATTATTTTATGTCCTTAGCACCTGTTCCAAAGTATGTGTTTTTTTCATATATTTTATTTATATATAGAAGAAATGTAAACAAACACGACCTTACTTCAGCAGATAATCATTTGTCTTCTTTTAAATCACTGTGAATTTCGATATTTTCGTTTATTCTGGAGACCATGGTTCGGTTAACGTGTTGGTCTGAGGATTGTAGAGTCCAGAAATCGATGCGTGATTCTAAAGATTACTTTCTACATTTATAGCTATAAGCACGTGGCAGCAGGTCTGTTTTTTGTTGGTTTTTTTGGGGTGTGGCAAAAATTAATGTCACAAAATTGGTTCTGCTCACCAACTGCTTCCTGGCCAAGAGAAAAATTCCTCGTCGGGTAGGATCGGCACTCCACAGTAAAGCATAAATCTAGAACACAACACTGCTGATAACCCTGCTGCCGCCTACAAAAGAATTCACGGTAAGCATTTGTACAAGGAAACAAAACACACCATGTCTATAGGCGCGCTAAAAAGTGATAATCAATCTAATAATTCGTCTCACAGAGCCAAACAAAGTCTGATGTTGATGTCTTTTTTTCTGATCTGGTCCGTAATCCTGCGTATTTCTAATGGCTGAGAGACCAGTTCCTTAAAAACAAAACTACGTGAACTAGCGTAAAGAAAGATAAACATCACTTAGACCAAATTCGTGATGACGAGAAACCCACTTAAAGTAAAAAATGTATTCTCCAGATGGTTGGTATGAGTGTTAGAACTTTAATTAAAATAAAGTATAGAATAACGTGTCGACAATCTTAGATCATTTTCAGGTTAACAAAGAGAGTTTGCAAATGACCGTTGCCGGGCATACTGGTATTCAGCTCACGAAACAAACAAAAATTCAACATATTAAGAAACCCAATAAACACAACCACAAAACTATGTTCACCTCATAAAATTAACAATGAAATCAACAAAATAAAACAACACTTCATCAACATCAACAAATGTCCTCAAAAAACCGTGGAAAAAAATTATACGCACATCTAGACCAACAACACCATCAACAACAAACAACAATAATAAATTATAAGAAACTACAAAACCTTACACTATTGTATATCATACGCTTCCAATATTAGCAACAAAATAACCAACATTTGGAGAAAACTTGTAACAAAACTTAACATTCCAGTAAAAACTAAATTTATTCAAAACCAGGTACGATAATGAAGTCCATACAATGTAAAAACTACACTGACAAACACAACACCAACATTATTTATAAAATACAATGTGATAGCGTTATTCCACGACTTCTATATTGGAGAAACAATCATAAAAATGGAAACTGGATACAAAAAACACCTTCGCACGTTTTTTTAATACTGCAAATCAAATAAACACAACATAACCATAGTAAGCACCTAGATATTAAGTAGGGAAACAAATATAAATAAATACAAAATCAAATAAGCCCTACTTATAAAGCAACTGAAACCAATATAAAGGAACACCTCTATACCTATACGAATAACCTAGCATCTAACCACAACGCCCCCTACAATCCTGTACTCGTTTATACTCTCGTTCCTAAGACACGTGCTCGGCAACGGTCAGTTACAAACTCTCTTTGTTGACCTGAAGATGACCTGAGGAGGTCGAAACGTTGTTCTGTACTTTATTTTAATTAAAGTTTTAAAAACCATACCAGCCATCTTTAGACTAACTCCATCACGTGGACCAGTATATAAAAGAACAGCAGAAGATAAAGTTATACAGTGTAACTTGTCATTGACGGTTCAGCCCAATATAAAACAAAGAACATAATTATCGTGTAAAAAAACATAACTTCACATACTAAAACTAAATATTTACACGAAAATCTGAAAAAAAAACGTATAACTGAAAAAATACATTGAAAGCACGGCATTACCACAGGTCTAAGATGGTTTTAATGTTTGAAAGCACGACATTACCACAGGCCTAAGATGGTTTTAATGTTTGAAAGCACGACATTACCATAGGCCTAAGATAGTTTTAATGTTTGAAAGCACGACATTACCACAGGCCTAAGATGGTTTTAATGTTTGAAAGCACGACATTACCACAGGCCTAAGATGGTTTTAATGTTTGAAAGCACGACATTACCACAGGCCTAAGATGGTTTTAATGTTTGAAAGCACGACATTACCACAGGCCTAAGATGGTTTTAATGTTTGAAAGCACGACATTACCACAGGCCTAAGATGGTTTTAATGTTTGAAGCACGGCATTACCACAGGCCTAAGATGGTTTTAATGTTTGAAAGCACGAATTACCACAGGCCTAAGATGGTTTTAATGTTTGAAAGCACGACATTACCACAGGCCTAAGATAGTTTTAATGTTTGAAAGCACGACATTACCACAGGCCTAAGATGGTTTTAATGTTTGAAAGCACGACATTACCACAGGCCTAAGATGGTTTTAATGTTTGAAAGCACGACATTACCACAGGCCTAAGATGGTTTTAATGTTTGAAAGCACGACATTACCACAGGCCTAAGATGGTTTTAATGTTTGAAAGCACGACATTACCACAGGCCTAAGATGGTTTTAATGTTTGAAAGCACGGCATTACCACAGGCCTAAAATGGTTTTTATTGTCTCGAAATGTGTACACCTTCTACACTTATTTCTGTATGTTGAATTCAAAAATAATATCCAATTTTCTCCACCACGTACAAAATATTCACGAAACGTCATATGTACTTTTACACAAGTGTTAACAACCACTGGCTGTAGATTTCTCTAGATCAATCACGACGTCAGAGTCTCACCAATCGCTCTAGAACCCACACATGACAAACAGAATAATCAAAATTTTTCGTCGGGGTAAACGAAATCTAAGTAAGGTTTTTTCTTCCCGATTTGTAAAAAAAAAAAAATGCTTATGTGATAGGGGAAAAAAATGAATGTTATTTTCAATATATGCGTGGCTGAATTATGGAAAAAATCCGTTATTAAAATAAACAACTTTTATGAAGTTTAAATTCACAGATCTGTATAATCATTCTGTCATAGAATACAGTGTATAATTTTTCAGATAAGACGAACTACCCTTCAGCATAAATTACAATTATTCGAATCTAAATACACTAATTATCTGAGTGAGGCTTCATTGTTCACGTGCCTGGTCTGTGAATCTGAAGGTTAATGGTTTGTGTTTTGTTGACACGAAAACGCTATCCGTACTTTGGAGCCGCAGGTGCGTGAAAAAGTTGACAGTTCAATATACTATTTTGTCAATTAAGACTAACCCAAGAGTTAGCAGAGGATGCCGTTAATCAATTGCCTTCCTTCCTTTTGTTTATTATGCGCAGGCAGACCTTGCATAACGTTGCGCGAAAACTCATAAAAATCAAATAAATAATAAAGCACCAAAACACATTTAGTACAAAACAACGCCTCAGTTTGAAGGCAGCATGTATTGTCGTGTATTTCGAGTTTGATGGATTACAGTTATTCATTTTGCTACGTGTAATGATATGTGTTAAGTTGTATAGATATAAAAATATATCTCACTTAGGAACGTATGTCGTATAATTATACGAAATAGGTTAAAAAAAAAAAAAAGTCGATTTGCACTTTCTATTAGGGTTCACCAAATACAGCTTTTCACTTTAGCGCTGGATCAATATTTATTTAGGCCTGCCATCTAGTAGTACAAAATGTAAGCCTTCTAATTAATTATATTAAAAATAGGACAGCACCTACCAGTTGTTGCTACGTATTTACTTTGGTCATATTGTTTTTGTTGCTATTTTTTTCTTGCTTGACGTAATTCCAAAACAGTTTTTTTCTCTCAATGAAGAATAAAATATTATTTTCTATATGACAACTAAATTTCGTCAAGTCTATAACAGAATCGGTTTCGCAATTGTCAAATTCTGTTGCACCATTTGTTTCATTTGCTTACCGACAGATGGCTCAATAATCAAAGAGTGGATGTATTTTAAATTCAGAGTTAGAAAAAAAAAATTATATTCATATAAAATTATATATAAAACTATAGAAATTTCTTAAGTAATTAACCTTATTAATTATTTATTTAAATAATTATTCAAAAGATCAAATAAACTCATTGTTGTTACATCCTCATTGACATTACAATCACAGTTAGAATTAATTAAATATATAGAATTGTCTAAAAATTATGGTTTTCTACTTTAGTAAAGCTAATTAATTTAGTTGTACTTAAAAAATATCCAGTCAGAAAATATTTAAAACGAACATGATTTGTAATGTGGTTTCTTAACTCGGGTTTCTTATGTTTAAAAATAGTTATTTTGTGCAAGGTTCGCTATAAGATTTGCTGCGGGTTCGAATCCCCGTCATACCAAACATGCTCGCCCTCTCAGCCGTGGGGGCGTTATAAATTACGATCAATCCCACTATTCATTGTTAAACGAGTAGCCCAAGAGTTGGCGATGGGTGGTGATGACTAGCTGCCTTCCCTTTAGTCTTACACTATTAAATTAGGGACGGCGAGCGCAGATAACCCTCGAGTAGCTTTGTGCGAGGCCTGGCATGGCCAAGCGCGTAAGGCGTGCGACTCGTAATCCGAGGGTCGCGGGTTCGAGCCCGCGTCGCGCTAAACATGCTCGCCCTCCCAGCCGTGGGGGCGTATAATGTGACGGTTAATCCCACTATTCGTTAGTAAAAGAGTAGCCCAAGAGTTGGCGGTGGGTGGTGATGACTAGCTGCCTTCCGTCTAGTCTTACACTGCTAAATTAGGGACGGCTAGCACAGATAGCCCTCGAGTAGCTTTGTGCGAAATTCCAAAAAAAACAAGATTTGTGCGAATTTCCAAAAAAAACAAGCTTTGTGCGAAAATCAAAAACAAAACAAAATCTATCTACTCCAGCGGTATGTCTGTAGACTTTTACTGCTAGGAACTGGGTTTCGATACTCGTGATTTACACAGCACGGACAGCCCTTTCTACAGCTCTGTTCTTTATTATAAACATCAAGCATACAAATATCTTTATTAGCCATATCTATGTATACGTATGTCTAAAAACACCTACAAGGTTACGAGCTTCAAATCCATTTATTAAAATGGAAAATGAGACAATAAAAAATGGTGTTACTATGCACAGAGTTTCTGCGCACGTTTTTCTGTTTCTTTTGCCTTATTTGTTTCAAGATAAAGTAACTTGGTTATTACACGAGATTATTAATATCTTAGAACTTTGCTATGCTTATAGAGTATCCGTTTTTTTGTTTTTTTTACCTCTGACTGTTCCCTCTGCTCTTAGTAAACGAGCAGGACGAGGCTTAACTGTCAGTTTCACAAATCGTGCATTCGTCACTATGAACAAACACATTTTTTATAAAATAGTTTTTGATCTTGAATGCTAAGAAATTTGTCGAGAGATCGAAGACTGGCACAGGTTTCGTATTATGAATTTCGTAACGCACGCTAAATACTCAGAGTCAGTCTTCAAACAAACTGTTATTTCACCAGATCGTGCGTAATGGACTGTTGATCTGAAAGTCTGTGGTTCTTGTCCCGTTAAAAAAAAATCGCGATCATACGCTTTGGAGCCAAGGGTGCGTTATAAGAGTGGCAGTTAAACCAACTATTTTTATAAAAGTAGTCCCAGAGGAGATAACGGACATTGTTGGTTTGCTGTTTTCTCTCCATTCTACATGGCCAGGTGGTCAGGGTACTTGAGCCACAATCTACGCACGGCTCATGGTCTCAAATCCATGTCCCATCAAACAAGGTTACCTTGGATGTCCCAAAAAACAACAACATTTTTTCTTTCTTTTCTTAAAAGCGCTTTAAAGTTCAGGCCTAATATCATTACTAGGATCATAACTAAGCTATTAAGACCAAGATTGGTGTGACTGAAGAAAATTAGAACGTTGCTTCAACGGCTATTTTGTTTAAGGAAAAAAAATTTCGAAGATCTTTCGAACTCGCTTTTCAAGGTCAAAATTTGATTAAAAGACGTGTTTGATGGCGCAAAATGTTGATTGCACTCTAAGCAATGCTATCTAACTTTAAACAATACAAATTCCACAGTATCATTAGTAACCGATGTAACTGCTGAACGAGACAGCCATCTTACAAGGGATTGTTTAGAGATTTTAACCACGCGATCGACAACAATAACAATTCCCGTTAGAAACAGTTGAGTCTCAACGAACACTGTATCAAGGTCGCTCAAAAGTGTTTCTATCGACAAATCAATGTTTATATAATCAAGTGTTCTTCATTGTCACTATCACCAGATTTCTCCCTTTAAATAATGTTCCAATATTTTTATTTATTTCCACAATCCTTTTCATATTTGTTTGTTTTGAATTTCGAGGGCTATCTGTGCTAGCCGTCCCTAATTTAGAAGCGTGAGACTAGAGGGAAGGCAGCTAGTCATCCCCACCAACCGCCAACTCTTGGGCTACTCTTTTACCTACAAATAGTGGGATTGACAGCACAATTCTAACGCCCCCACGGCTGAGAGGGCGAGCATGTTTGGTGTGACGGGGATTCGAACCCGCAGCAAATCTTATAGCGAACCATTTTATTATCTTTTTGGTATAACGAAAAAGGAAAAAAAAGAAAGAAACGCGCTGTAAATCGTGCAGATAAAAATAAACTTATACATTTTATATTAAACAGATGTTTGTTTGTTTGTTTGTTTGTTTGTTTTAAATTTCGCGCAAAGCTATTCGAGAGCTATCTGCGCTAGTTGTCTCTAATTTATCAGCGTTAGATTAGAGGAAAGGCAGCTAGTCATCACCACTCACCGCCAAATCTTGGGCTACTCCTGCGAATAGTGGGATTGACCGTCACATTATAACGCCCCCACGGCTGAAAGGGTGAGCATGTTTGGCGCGACGGGGATGCAAACCCGTGACCCTCAGCCCGCACGTGCTTACATCATCGGTCTTACAACTTTACCGGAACGTGTCTATCTATTCCTTGGGCTGATATATAAAGCTTCTAAACAGCTTATCTTGTTCACAAACAACGAATCTACAGATTCCCGCTATACAACTGTAGATTATTTTATAATTAGTGGCCTATTTCGCGGGAAGTTGGTTGCACCAAGCTGTCGCGTTCGTTTGATCGTTTCACGGGTAGACAGGGAAAAGGATCGTATTTATTTGTGAAATTAATACTGAACCGAGGATTATGAAATAAAACTACCATAAGGACGGTTTTGAAATAACTGTAACTCAAAATATTTTGTTATTCATTTTCATCTTTTTTTTTTTAAGTTTAAAGATTTGAGTTCGTTCCAAATAATTTGTTGTGAACGAAACTACAACGGATTCTGGTTTTGTGGTCCGGAGTACACTGAGTCATGGGAGCGAGGGTGTAATGAACGTTTAGTCCCCTTCTGTTCTTGTCTTCATAAACAAACAAACAAACAAACAAACAAACAAACAAACAAAAGACAACCTTTTCGTTGTCTATTGTGTTTCTTTCGTAATCATAGGCCTGGCATGGCCAAGCGTGTTAAGGCGTTCGACTCGTAATCCGAGGGTCGCAGGTTCGAATCCCGGTCGGACCAAAGATGCTTGCCCTTTCAGCCGTGGGGGCGTTATAATGTGACGGTCAATTCCACTATTCGTTGGTAAAAGAGTACCACAAGAGTTGGCGGTGGGTGGTGATGACTGGCTGCCTTCCCAATGTCTTACATTGCTAAATTAGGGATAGCTAGCGCAGATAGCCCTCGAGGAGCTTTGCGCGAAATTCAAAAAAACAAACAAACAAACAATCGTAACCATAAAAATAAATATTAAGTTTCACGTAACACATCGCTTGACCAATCAACAAGCGATACGTCAAAATCGAACTTGATGTCTGTTACTGATGTGTCTTCGAAAGTTTATAGTTTTACAGGATGAAAGAAAATTGTAACGCAGACGTCACGGCAACTTTTGTTATTGTGGCGCTACCTGTTGTATGATTTTTCATTAAAATAATTTGAACAAATTTAGAAGTCTGTTTTTTTGTGCTTAAGTATAAAGTTACAGAGTAAGCTATCTGTGTTGTGGCCGCCCACTATATGTATCGAAACCCGGTTTTTAGAGTTATAAGCCTTGTGGCTTATTGCCGAGCCGAAAATTTTTGTTTCCAGTATATAGATATATAAAACATCAAAATTGTACTCCTTTTAAAACTAGTTATGCCTAAAATCTTAAGTTTTACAAAGTTTTTCTGTTGTTTGTTCATTAGGCTTACTTCCAACTTTTCCATTGACCATAACTGGCAGACTCCTAGCGGAACTTATTAAAAGTACATTTTTAATTTACTCAAAATAGCTACCTCAGTTTACCAAGGTTCTTTTCAGTCGTCCAATTGTTTCCTTCAGATGTATCTTCTGATAAAAAAAAAATGTATCAGGCTTTTATTGTTTTTGTCGTTTTTTTCAAAATGTTTAATCATAGTGGAATTCAAAAGAAACCTATAGTGTATGATAGATTAGGGCAATACATTTGCTACAATAACTTTATATTTGAAAACCGATTGACGTTTTATTGTTGTTAAAACTGTTTGAATTTAATCAGCTAGACATAATTTTCCTAATCTATGGGCCTGGCACGGCCAGGTGGTTAAGGCATTCGACTCGTAAATCGAGGATCGCGGGTTCGAATCTCCCTTACACCAAATATGCTCGCCTATCAGCCGTGGGGGCGTTATAAAATGTGACGATCAATCCCACTATTCGTTGGTAAAAGAGTAGCACAAAGGTTGGCGGTGAGTAGTGATGACTAGCTGCCTTTCCTCTAGTTTTACACTGCTAAATTAGGGACCACCAGCGCAGATAGCCCTCGTGTAGCTATGCGCGAATTCAAAAACAAACCAAACCTTATTTATGGCGCGGAACTGATCTGATCGTGAGTCACGTGATTCCCAGTAGGTTTGCGTGTTTATTGGCAAAACTCCACAGAGTCACTGGGAGGAGAGTATTTTTCATTTGATTTAAAGACACGACCTCTAGATATTAAACACGAAACAACATTAAGAATCAGACAACCTTTTCTCTAGCACTCAGATATTGTTTGTATGTGATTTACATTTTCAGGTTGAAAACGAATACGTTATTCATTGGACTGTATGCTTTGTACAGTGTTTTGGAGAAAGTCTAATCGATCCCACAATTCATCTGCAACTTCCCTGTCGAACAGAAAACGGTAGCGCGTGCGTTATATAATAATTCCTGGCACACACACGTTTTACGGAAAATCCCATTATGTTCACATTATTATTGGATTACATCGGTAATCAGTTTCATTAGGTTTCCTGTTCACGTAAGACCATGCGAACAATTTAAGCGAAAATGCAAAGAAGACAATTTTTTTTTAGTTTTAAACCCATGAAATGCGTTTGCGTTTAGGACTCAGGGAAAGACAGCTACGACCTTTCGTTCAATAGCGTTAGATCGTGGAATACAAATTTGTTATAGAAAAATAATATTTTTGCTCTTACTTAAATAAATTACACGGATTTAAGGTGTTATATGATAAAGTGTAATAATATAAATTGTTATATGATAAAGTGTTATGTGATAAATTCTTCCACACATTTTTTCTGTTATTCTTGTTTCAAGGTGTTATCCGTAGCTCAGAAAGTGTAATGAGTGTAGTTTGATGTTTTAAGATGTTATCCGTAGCTCAGAAAGTGTAATGAGCGTAGTTTGATGTTTCAAGGTGTTATCCGTAGCTCAGAAAGTGTAATGAGTGTAGTTTGATGTTTCAAGATGTTATCCGTAGCTCAGAAAGTGTAATGAGTGTAGTTTGATGTTTCAAGATGTTATCCGTAGCTTAGAAAGTGTAATGAGTGTAGTTTGAACTACGTGATAATCATAAAGACGTGGAATACACTTGTCGCTGTTGTTTTAATTTATAATAGCATCGATTTGTTTTGTTTTGAATTTCGCACAAAGCTACTCGAGGGCTATCTGCGCTAGCCGTCCCTAATTTAGCAGTGTAAGACTAGAGGGAAGGCAGCTAGTCATCACCACCCACCGCTAACTCTTAGGATACTCTTTTAGCAACGAATAGTGAGATTGACCGTCATATACTAACGCCCCCTCGGCTGAAAGGGCGAGCACGTTTGGTGTGACGAGGATTTAAACTCGCGACCCTCAGATTACGAGTCGAGTGACTTAACCACCTGATCAGGCCAGGCCAATAACATCGGCCTGAGAACTTTGACCCAGCTACGTGGATTTCGATTTTATTTTTTTTTTTCTGTCACGTGAGAATATTTTTACAAATCGGGAAGAAAACATTCTTGCTTAGATGAAATTATTATTTTGTTTACTACAGTGAATATGGTTTATTATTGTGTTTGTTAACAAAAATACAAACAAAGTAGTGATTATGGAAAAACGTTGATGTTAAATATGCAACCTCATTCACTCTGATTGTTTTGTGTGTGTACGTGGAATCCACTCTTTTTGTTTTGTCTCTCTCAAAACTGCGTGTTGTGCTTCATGACGTTTTGTGAATAACCTGTACGTGATGGAGAAAAAATAATATCATTTTCGGATTCAGCGTACAAGAATTACTGTAGAACATGTAAACATTTCAAGATAATAAAACCATCGTAGACCATTGTTACCGGAGAAACCACGAGATGTGTCACTTTCCAAACTCATCGAAAACAGGAAGAACCCTCTAACAGAATAATTAAGACAGTTTATTAACAACTGAAATCATGCAACATATGTACTGTTTTGCACATTTTTTAAATTATTTCCGCAACCAAAGGTAAACGGAAGTGATATTTTCACTCCATGTGTGTGTGTGTGTATCTTTGTCAACAAGGTTTCTCAAAAACAGTTGAATTTATATGAATGAAAGTTGGTATAAAGTTGAACTATGACCCAACTTAGAAGTAACTAGTTTTTGTTTGCTTATTTGTTGTTGATTTTTTCTTTTGAGGAGAAGTAGAGGTCAAAGGTCAGGATCGCGAAACATCCGAAGAAAATCAACATCTGCTCAAATGGAGAGCAATTTTTTTACACTGCTTTTGCTCTATAACTCAGTCGAACTTGGTGGACATATGTTGAATATTATTTCTCATTGGTCTACTGAAAATGGTCAGTATTCGTTGACAGCAATGGACATACAAACACATTTCCTTATATTTTTAGGTCCGAACTAAATGGACGCTGCTTGATGGAGGTATGTTCCCTATTGAGTGGGCCCTGTAGTTGTGTCACAGTTTTTAAAATTTTAAAAAGAACAAGGAACATTAGCACCTTTATACACTGACACACATTATCCGTACACAATACCCACATAAAGTTTCTGTTGAAGCTGCTCAGTTTTGAGTATATTTTGTATTCTGTTAAAGCTATACTGGGTGTTACTATCTCAATACATAAATACGTAAGTATTCTGTTAAAGCTACATAAGATGTTATTATCCGAATACGTAAATACGTACGTATTCTGTTAAAGCTACGCAAGGTGTTACTATCCAAATACACAAATACGTAAGTATTCTGTTAAAGCTACACAGGATGTTACTATCTGAAACACACATACATAAGTATTCTGTTGAAGCTATGAGTAAAAGATGTAAGAGTTAAGAACTGTCACTATTTAATTAGATGCATAATTATCCTGTTAAAGCTGTTAATTTATGAGTATAGTACTGACAGGATCTAAGGCCTCTTATTATTTTAACAGGTGCATAAGTTACTTAAAGCCACTCATTATTTGAGCAAATATACAACACGCCTGTTAACTAGCTCAGTATCTGGTTACATGTACACATCTCCTGTTAACTTAACTAGCTCAGTATCTGGTTACATGTATACATCTCCTGTTAACTAGCTCAATATCTGGTTACATGTACACATCTCCTGCTAACTAGCTCAATATCTGGTTACATGTACACATCTCCTGTTAACTAGCTCAGTACCTGGTTACATGTACACATCTCCTGTTAACTAGCTCAATATCTGGTTATATGTACACATCTCCTGTTAACTAGCTCAGTATCTGGTTACATGTACACATCTCCTGTTAACTAGCTCAATATCTGGTTATATGTACACATCTCCTGTTAACTAGCTCAGTACCTGGTTACATGTACACATCTCCTGTTAACTAGCTCAGTACCTGGTTACATGTACACATCTCCTGTTAACTAGCTCAATATCTGGTTATATGTACACATCTCCTGTTAACTAGCTCAGTATCTGGTTACATGTACACATCTCCTGTTAACTAGCTCAATATCTGGTTATATGTACACATCTCCTGTTAACTAGCTCAGTACCTGGTTACATGTACACATCTCCTGTTAACTAGCTCAATATCTGGTTACATGTACACATCTCCTGTTAACTAGCTCAATATCTGGTTATATGTACACATCTCCTGTTAACTAGCTCAGTATCTGGTTACATGTACACATCTCCTGTTAACTTGTTCAGTATCTGGTTACATGTACACATCTCCTGTTAACTAGTTCAATATCTGGTTACATGTACACATCTCCTGCTAACTAGATCAATATCTGGTTACATGTATACATCTCCTGTTAACTAGTTCAATATCTGGTTACATGTACACATCTCCTGCTAACTAGTTCAATATCTGGTTACATGTACACATCTCCTGCTAACTAGATCAATATCTGGTTACATGTACACATCTCCTGTTAACTTGTTCAGTATCTGGTTACATGTACACATCTCCTGTTAACTAGTTCAATATCTGGTTACATGTACACATCTCCTGCTAACTAGCTCAATATCTGGTTACATGTACACATCTGCTAACTAGCTCAATATCTGGTTACATGTACACATCTCCTGTTAACTAGATCAATATCTGGTTACATGTACACATCTCCTGTTAACTTGTTCAGTATCTGGTTACATGTACACATCTCCTGTTAACTAGTTCAATATCTGGTTACATGTACACATCTCCTGCTAACTAGCTCAATATCTGGTTACATGTATACATCTCCTGTTAACTAGCTCAGTATCTGGTTACATGTACACATCTCCTGTTAACTAGCTCAGTATCTGGTTACATGTACACATCTCCTGCTAACTAGCTCAATATCTGGTTACATGTACACATCTCCTGTTAACTTGTTCAGTATCTGGTTACATGTACACATCTCCTGTTAACTTGTTCAGTACCTGGTTACATGTACACATCTCCTGCTAACTAGCTCAATATCTGGTTACATGTACACATCTCCTGCTAACTAGCTCAATATCTGGTTACATGTACACATCTCCTGTTAACTTGTTCAGTATCTGGTTACATGTACACATCTCCTGTTAACTAGTTCAATATCTGGTTACATGTACACATCTCCTGCTAACTAGCTCAATATCTGGTTACATGTATACATCTCCTGTTAAATTGCTCAGTTTCTGGTTACATGTATACATCTCTTGTTAACTAGCTCAATATCTGGTTACATGTACACATCTGTTAAATAGCTTAATATCTGGTTACATGTACACATCTCCTGCTAACTAGCTCAATATCTGGTTACATGTACACATCTCCTGTTAACTAGCTCAATATCTGGTTACATGTACACATCTCCTGTTAACTAGCTCAGTACCTGGTTACATGTACACATCTCCTGTTAACTAGTTCAATATCTGGTTACATGTACACATCTCCTGCTAACTAGCTCAATATCTGGTTACATGTACACATCTCCTGTTAACTAGCTCAATATCTGGTTACATGTACACATCTCCTGTTAACTAGCTCAATATCTGGTTACATGTACACATCTCCTGTTAACTAGCTCAGTATCTGGTTACATGTACACATCTCCTGCTAACTAGCTCAATATCTGGTTACATGTACACATCTCCTGTTAACTAGCTCAATATCTGGTTACATGTACACATCTCCTGTTAACTTGTTCAGTATCTGGTTACATGTACACATCTCCTGCTAACTAGCTCAATATCTGGTTACATGTACACATCTCCTGTTAACTAGCTCAGTATCTGGTTACATATACACATCTCCTGCTAACTAGCTCAGTATCTGGTTACATGTACACATCTCCTGTTAACTAGCTCAATATCTGGTTACATGTACACATCTCCTGTTAACTAGTTCAATATCTGGTTACATGTACACATCTCCTGCTAACTAGCTCAATATCTGGTTACATGTATACATCTCCTGTTAACTAGCTCAGTATCTGGTTACATGTACACATCTCCTGCTAACTAGCTCAGTATCTGGTTACATGTACACATCTCCTGTTAACTAGCTCAATATCTGGTTACATGTACACATCTCCTGTTAACTAGCTCAATATCTGGTTACATGTACACATCTGTTAAATAGCTTAATATCTGGTTACATGTACACATCTCCTGTTAACTAGCTCAGTATCTGGTTACATGTATACATCTCCTGTTAACTAGCTCAATATCTGGTTATAAGCACAAACCTCCTGTTAGCTAGTTCAATATCAAGTTACAAGTACAAACCTCCCTTTAACTAACATTTCAGGCTCGGCATGGCCAGGTGTGTTAAGGCGTTCGACTCCTTATCCGAGGGTCGAGGGTTCGAATCCCACGCGCAGCAGTGGGGGTATTATAATGTGACGGCCAATCCCACTATTCGTTAGTAAAAGAGTAGCCCAAGAGTTGGCGGTGGGTGGTGATGACTAGCTGCCTTCCCTTTAGCCCTACACTGCTAAATAAGGGACGGCTAGCGCAGACAGCCCTCATGTAGCTTTGCGCGAAATTCAAAAACAAACTAACTAACATTTCCATATTCAACGTTCGTGTTAAATGATCACATATATATATCTTCTCGTCGTAACGCTTAACGTTCCAGTACGTAAACAACCTTTCTAGTTTTATCCTGCTAAGTATTTGATCAAAACACGAGTCTCCCCTTCTCTTCAGTGACACAGCGATATGTCTGCGAACTCACGCTGCTAGAAACTGGGTTTCGATACCCGTGTTGGGCAGAACACAGATAGCCCACAGAGTAGCTTTGCGCTTAATTCGAAACAAACAATTACACAATTCTCCTGTGAATGAAAACGTTTGTCGTCTTGTGCCCAAAGAAGCATTTTTGATTCGCACCCTTCAAACCACACGACTACATAGACCTTATGAAAGTTATTTAATGGGGTAATATCTTCGATATCTCATTTAAAGCCAGATTTCACTGTTTTCGCATATGCGACTTAAGAGGAAAAAATAAGGCTGATGGATGGCCTGCGAAACGGATTTCTAGATCACAGAGTAACCATGGAAACGAGTGATGTATCAATATTTATATTACTCTAGGTGATATATTGCTGGTCTTCGAAGTTTTGATGTCGCACATCTTGATTACACGATAGATAAACGAAACTATTTGTTAAAGATTACGTCATTTCCGCAGAACGTGTTAAATATCACGTCATTTCCGCAGAACGTTTTATCTGAATACATAAGGTGAATACGCGGACAGGCAAACAAGCAGGTAGAGATAAACACATACTCAAGAAATACGACTTTATTTTATGGGTGCCAGCAGTTTTAATTTCGTTTCTTTCCACGGTGTGTCGCCCTTTACCTTATGATTAAACTTAAACCACAATTTAAGCTTTGTTATCGTCTGTCTGCATTCTGTATTAAATAAGTAATACGAAACAGTGTTAAAACGTATTATTAGTCAACATTCTATTCTATTCCTAACCAAGCATTTGATTTCTCTCGAGCGCTATTTTGTTAGCCGTTCTAAATTTTGAATTGAGAGAATAAAGGAACAGTAGATAGGCAGTCAACACCACCAACCAACAAATTTTGAGCTACTCTGAACGTACAGTGAAATTGACCGTAACGTCATAAAAGCCCCCACGGTGATTGGATTCGAAACCGCAGTCTGTGGACTGTGAGTTGAGCAATCAGGTCAATTTCTTCCAGTCTTGTGTAATTATAATTTAGTTTTTTGTGTTTTTTTTTGGTATTTAATTTTTTTTGTCACTGGGTAGTTGAACTGAAAACGTAAATTTCTCAAATTTCTTTGACCAGCCAGTAAATACGCTTGGTTTGGTAACGGAGATTCAAATCCCCCGACTCGTAGACTATGATTCGAGTGCCCCCTGACCATCAGGCTACTTTTAAGTGTCTCAAAGCTTTAAACATTTACTTTCTCGGACGTGTGTGTGTGTTTCTTACAGCAAAGTCACATCGGACTACCTGCTGATAGGCCCGGCATGGCCAAGCGTGTTAAGGCGTGCGACTCGTAATCTGAGGGTCGCGGGTTCGCATCTCCGTCGCGCCAAACATGCTCGCCCTTTCAGCCGTGGGGGCGTTATAATGTGACAGTCAATCCCACTATTTGTTGGTAAAAGAGTAGCCCAAGAGTTGGCGGTGGGTGGTGATGACTAGCTGCCTTCCCTCTAGTCTTACACTGCTAAATTAGGGACGGCTAGCACAGATAGCCCTCGTGTAGCTTTGTGCGAAATTCAAAAACAAAACAAACAAACCTGCTGAGTCCACCGAGAGGAATCGAACCACTGGTTTTAGCGTTGTACCAGATGGGGCTTTTCGGCTGTCTACGCTATTATCATTATTTTTCCTTTCATAATTCATGTGCGGTCTTATAACTTTTAAATGTTGTTTTGAATTAAGCACAAAGCTATACAATGGGCTATCTGTGCTCTGCCCACCACAGGTATCGAAATCCAATTTTTAGCGTTGTACGTCCACAGACATACCGCTCAGCCACTGGGAGGCTATAGCTTTTAAAGTTGGTTCATGTAAACCAATAGTTTTCTAATTATCCAGGGGCAGATCCGGGGAACCAAGTGGGTCTGGACCCCTTATTAAAAACATCTGGTTTAGCTCCTGCAGTGCCACAGAAACTACGAAAATATATTACACGTTTACATTAACGAGCTAAACATTGAGATGTGATAAACGCAACAGAACTGCTAAGCCTAAACTTGTAATAAAAATTGCATCGAACATTCATTAAAAAAACAAACAAACAGAAAACAAGTATTTCCTCCATATTTTCTCTATCACAAATCACAGACAATACCAAAGTTAGTTCTATACCAGAATTAGTCATCTGGATAGGACCATAACACTCTGTCGGTTTGATCTATGTCTTCTATGGTATTTCAACCTCCATCTTTTTTCTGTTACAAGTCACAGCCAAGAAGACGTGTGTTCAATACCAGAATTAGAACCCTGTTGTTTTTATCTTTGTATTCCATCGTAGAGTCTCAAGTAATATTTTCCTTTTGGTTTGACAAATCGTTAGCTTCTGTTACAGAGATTAAGTGACGTAACAGTTTAACAGACTGCAGAACCTGCCAAACAGAAACGTGTTATGGCATGTTAAACATGGATTCCTTGCAACAAATTAACATTGTTATTCTGCGTGCACGCTCTAACATTTGAAAAACCACGAGGTATTAGTTTCTTACATATTCTTAAGACGTACATTTTTTATGCTTACAAAGCAAACGTTTTCTGAAAGCTATAATACTTTTTATTACTTCTATCAAAGTACTTATCAGTTATTAAGAAAACGCCGCTAAGGTCAATACTCTGGTAAGAAGGTTACTTCAACATTAACTTAAATGTATCCCTGAGGCTGGTTAAAGCACATGCTGATTAGCTAAGTATGTACCCTTGAAGACCAATCCACTAGAGGGTAATGTGTTATAAGCAGATTTTATAACTACTGTTTTGTGTTTCGAAATCTCCCCTGCGGCTAATGAATGTACTGTTTAGCAAACTCGGTATACGTTTGTCATCGATGAGATATCTGTTGTTACAATGTCATGATGAGTTCGTCCATTAGATACTAAGGACTTTTCTGATAAACGTGCAATTAAAGGTACGATTGGCACAAATATTATGCAATCGATTAAAGTATTATGGTTCGTTGGTACGGATGAATAAGGCGTGGAATAATTGGATAATTTCTAAGGGTAGAAGCGTTAATTGCTGATTTGAGACTGAACAAAGACTCGCTCGTCACGATTATTTAATTGCTGACTAGAGACTGAATCGCTCGTCACGATTATTGATATAAACAGCTCGAAACATAATACGTTTCGTCACAACCGTGAATCTGACTACATGTTGCCTCAGGAGGACAGGTGGAGATATTTCCAGCAGTTACTTCCCTTCTCAGCTTGGCCCAGCATGGTCAGGTGGTCAAGACGCCCGCCTCCTGACCATCGCGGGTCCAAATCTCCGTCATACCACACGTGTTTAAATTTCGCGTAAAGCTACGCGAATGTTCTTTTCGCTAGCCCTCCCTAATTTAGCAGTATAAAACTAGAAGGAAGGCAACCAGTCATCACCGCCAACTCTTGGGCTACTCTCTTACCAACGATTAATGTCATTGACCGTAAAAGTATAA
The DNA here is from genome assembly GCF_004210375.1 of Tachypleus tridentatus. Lineage (NCBI taxonomy): Eukaryota > Metazoa > Arthropoda > Merostomata > Xiphosura > Limulidae > Tachypleus > Tachypleus tridentatus. The sequence goes on from NC_134834.1 coordinate 19,365,785, forward strand.
CGCCACTACGGCTGAAAGGGCGAGCATGTTTGGTGTGACGCGGATTTGAACCCGCACCCCTCAAATTACGAGTCGAGCGCCTTAACCACCTGGCCCTGCGAAGCCAGCTTTGAGTGCAAAATCTTAATAATTAGTTTATAAAAACAAGAATATAGAATGAGCTAAATGTCATTTCTTTAAATAACGTTATTACACTGAGATTCCCTATGATATTTACCTGATATACAACATTTATTGCAACCATAAATACACTCATGAATTTTCTGACAAAGAAACATGTTTATCACACTTTTGCATCTATATTTGTCTACAAGTGTACGCATGTTTAGTTTATTCATACAAAATAGATATATTACTGATGTATTTTAGCTCGTTTCAGAAGTTCAGACAAAATTATAAGTTTTTCATAATTTATCCAGTGTATTTTGGGATTTAGACATTCTGCTAATGAAGCTGGGGTTTAAAAAAAAAGACCTTAATTTTTTTTAATAACAATCTGGAGGGTAAAGGTCATTTGTTACCAAAAAGACTGGGACGTTAAGTTTATTGGACAAAATTAATAACTGTAACGTTAACAACAATATTTCGCTATTGTTTTTGCAAAAGGAATATAACCGACCAGTCATAAAGTTCTATTAAATAGGGAATATAATCAAACTGTCGTAAGATTATTTTAAGTGAGAAATATTATTAACCCATTAGAAGATTGTACTGAGTAAAAATTATTATCAACCAATCATATATTATCGGTAAATACAGTGCGTGTGTAGCATACAGCCCTTTACAGGGAAAACAATTTTCCACTGACAACACTCATTCAGATCAGAAATGGATTTTCATTATCTAATCAAATATAGGGTATTTCACGTTAAAAAATTGTATTTTGTTTTAACACACGACTCCTGTTGTGAATAGTTTCGTTCAGGATTCAAACAATTCTTACATTTTATTAAATTCTAAAACTATGGAATTATTTTATTTTTATTATAATGGCCGAATTTTTTTACCTTATGAAAACAACTTAGATTTCTCAAATTAAAATTTATTTTGCAATAGATATAATTTTATTTGTTTTGAATTTCGCGCAAAGCCACACGAGGGCTATCTACGGTATCCATCACTAATTGAGCAGAGTAAGACTCGAGGGAAAGGAACTGGTCATCACCACCCACCGCCAACTCGTAGGCTACTCTTTTACCAACGAATACTGAAATTGATCGTGACATTATAACGTCCCTACGGCTGAAAGGGCGAGCATGTTTGGTGCGACGGAACCCACGGCCCTCATGTCACGAGTCGAGCGCCATAACCGTCTGGTCATGCTGGGTCGTCAATCAGGTTTCAACGAAAACTGCACATTAGGCTCTCAGCGCCCTCTCTCGGCCATGAGAAATTCAACTCCGGATTTTAACGCTAGAAGTCTGTACACTTTACGAAGACCCACGTAAAATCCCAGACAAATCAATCCTAACAATTGAAACGCAGGCATTTCCCCTACTCGTGTAAATACTAATAGCTAATAAGTTACAAGTAAAACGTATTGCGACTGTCAAGAAGTTTATGACCCAGATCTGAGCTTTCAAAAACTCATCAACATTAAACCAATATTCGCCGTTATACCAGATTTATAAACAGCCTGTTCCTTCAGACACAATATATTTAATACTAGGCTTAATGACGAATTAACAACGTTTCTTCGTCTCTGTGTAATTCGAGAATACAGAATTACAATAAAAACATAACAGTGATTAACCGTCGAAAATGTCTCAGCATATGATTAGAAGTTTCAAGTTCTCGCCAATGAAAAACGTTTACAGTTGACTTTTGTTTTTTCTTTACCCTTAAATTACTGAAACAACGTAGTTAATGCGGATGTTAAACAGTAATAGTCGGTCCGTATGGGATGTAAGTAACAATTATTTTATATTAAAACTATCATAAATATTACTCTCGTTCCTAGGTAGCGTACAAATGGAAAAGATAGGGGGAGCGAGCTCACAACTACTTAATCTCTCCCAATGAAAATGCATCAGAGTTACTCTCAGGAAAAATGAGATAACGCGTTGATTGGTTTGTTTTTAATTTCGCGCAAAGCTACTCGAGGGCTATCTGTGCTAGCCGTCCCTAATTTAGCAGTGTAAGACTAGAGGGAAGGCAGCTAGTTATCATCACCCACCGACAACTCTTGGGCTACTCTTTTACCAACGAATAGTGGGATTGACCGTCATATTATAACGTCATCACGGCTGAAAGGGGCGAGCATGTTTGTTGTGACGGGGCTTCAAACCTACGATCCTCGGATAACGAGTCGAGTGCCTTAACCACATGACCAAGCCGGAGCCTTGTTGTTCCTGAATTTTTTTTTTTTTTTTAATTACAACGAATTCAATAACATTTTAAATATTACGAAAATCATCGGGTATTTCATGTCAAAATAACGTGTTAAATTTCATAGGAAAGCAGCGCGTGAAACATCGCGTACTTCATGTGAAAATGACGTGTAAAACATGTGGTATTGCTTGTCACGATAGAAATTCTTACTGCTATCCTTTTTGTAAAATATACAAACTTTACCCGTAAATTAATTAGCTTTCGCAGATGCCACCCGATTACATCGTACCCGGATCTCGCATCTTCAGCATCTGCGCACTTTCACAAAATGCCGTCCAAGGTGTTGCGACGAAAGTGAGGCTTCAAGGACGCTTTTAGTCTGCCTCGTGCTTTCACGGTGTACGATTGGAAGCCAGTTCCCTGGCGCAATTCTTCGAAGTTGTTCTTTCCGATCGTCACGCGTGTTCAGCTACGTTTACGCTTACAACAAAACATGGTTTAGTAACTGCTATCACTTTATTCAAAAGATTACTTTCGGTCATCATAGACGCAATACCCTTAATTACCAATGGTGATAGAAAGTTCTTAAACGGTATTTCATTAAAGTTGAACCGGACCCGACGCCAACGTGGCCATTAATGGTCAAGAAGACAAAGTTTATATCGCGTCTCGAGCCATCGTTAAGGTCGCCTTCCAGAAATGTTTGGCTGTACCACATCACATACAATAAAGTGACGATGCGTTAATTCAATGTGTGAAATCCCAAGGAAATAATCTAAGTCCAAACAAGCAGACCTGCCACGTGCCATACCAACCTTTGTAAGAGCGTCTGCCGTTTAGATCTCCGGAGATGCCACTCAGATTCGGTTGGAGGGACCATTCCCCTCCTGGACCTCCGAAAATCAACATTCCCAAACGGGACAGGTCAAGGTCACTATGCGTTGACCGTGTCGTGACCCCATTTCTCTTACCGCCCTCACCGGGACGACCCTCTCACTCCTCTGGAAGGCGAGGTTCAGGAAGTTGGTCAGTCACTCATATTCGTAATATTTATAAAGAGCTCTAAATCTGTGGAAATTATATAACATTTGTTGATAATGTTTAGGTTTTTATATTCTAGTAAATGTTAAGGGAAACTCTTATTGATGGAAACGAATAATTCTATCACATCAACTTAAACTTTTTATCCGTCTATCAATTCATGTTTGTCTTATTATCTATATGTTTATACCTGTCTATCTCTCTATCTGTTTATTCCATTGTATATCCATCTTTCCATCTCTCCACCTAACTATATACATCTGTAAGTCTGCCTATCTGTTTGTTTTTATCCATCTGCCTATCCGCCTAATTTGTCTATATATAGGACACTAATGTTATGTCTATAATAGGACACTAATGTTATGTCTATATACAGGACACTAATGTTATGTCTGTGTATAAGACACTAGTGTTATGTCTATATACAGGACACTAATGTTATGTCTGTGTATAGGACACTAGTGTTATGTCTATATACAGGACACTAATGTTATGTCTATAATAGGACACTAATGTTATGTCTATATATAGAACACTAATGTTATGTCTATATATAGGACACTAATGTTATGTCTATAATAGGACACTAATGTTATGTCTATAATAGGACACTAATGTTATGTCTATATACAGGACACTAATGTTATGTCTATAATAGGACACTAATGTTATGTCTGTGTACAGGACACTAATGTTATGTCTATATATAGAACACTAATGTTATGTCTATATATAGGACACTAATGTTATGTCTATATACAGGACACTAATGTTATGTCTATAATAGGACACTAATGTTATGTCTGTGTATATGACACTAATGTTATGTCTATATATAGAACACTAATGTTATGTCTATATACAGGACACTAATGTTATGTCTATATATAGAACACTACTAATGTTATGTCTATATACAGGACACTAATGTTATGTCTGTGTATAGAACACTAATGTTATGTCTATATACAGGACAATAATGTTATGTCTATATATAGAACACTAATGTTATGTCTATATACAGGACACTAATGTTATGTCTATATACAGGACACTAATGTTATGTCTATATACAGGACACTAATGTTATGTCTGTGTATAGAACACTAATGTTATGTCTATATACAGGACACTAATGTTATGTCTGTGTATAGGACACTAGTGTTATGTCTATATACAGGACACTAATGTTATGTCTATATACAGGACACTAATGTTATGTCTATATACAAGACACTAGTGTTATGTCTATATACAGGACACTAATGTTATGTCTATATACAGGACACTAATGTTATGTCTGTGTATATGACACTAATGTTATGTCTATATACAGGACACTAATGTTATGTCTATATATAGAACACTAATGTTATGTCTATATACAGGACACTAATGTTATGTCTGTGTATAGGACACTAGTGTTATGTCTATATACAGGACACTAATGTTATGTCTATAATAGGACACTAATGTTATGTCTATATACAGGACACTAATGTTATGTCTATATATAGGACACTAATGTTATGTCTATATACAGGACACTAATGTTATGTCTATATACAGGACACTAATGTTATGTCTGTGTATAGAACACTAATGTTATGTCTATATATATAACACTAATGTTATGTCTGTGTACAGGACACTAATGTTATGTCTATATACAGGACACTAATGTTATGTCTGTGTATATGACACTAATGTTATGTCTATATATAGAACACTAATGTTATGTCTATATACAGCACACTAATGTTATGTCTATATGCAGGACACTAATGTTATGTCTATATACAGGACACTAATGTTATGTCTATATACGGGACACTAATGTTATGTCTGTGTATAGAACACTAATGTTATTTCTATATATAGAACACTAATGTTATGTCTATATACAGGACACTAATGTTATGTCTATATACAGGACACTAATGTTATGTCTATAATAAGACACTAATGTTATGTCTGTGTATATGACACTAATGTTATGTCTATATATAGAACACTAATGTTATGTCTATATACAGGACACTAATGTTATGTCTGTGTACAGGACACTAATGTTATGTCTATATACAGGACACTAATGTTATGTCTATATACAGGACACTAATGTTATGTCTGTGTATATGACACTAATGTTATGTCTATATATAGGACACTAATGTTATGTCTATATACAGAACACTAATGTTATGTCTGTGTACAGGACACTAATGTTATGTCTATACAGGACACTAATGTTATGTCTATATACAGGACACTAATGTTATGTCTTTGTATATGACACTAATGTTATGTCTATAATAGGACACTAATGTTATGTCTATGTATAGGACACTAATGTTACATACAGGAATTCAGTAAAAACAAAAGATTTTTTTAGTGACTCTGTCATCCTAAATTACCAAATAATATGTGGAAAACAATATATGAGAGTCGGACCGGAAAGTATAACATGGATACACAGATGCACTGGTTTGGTTGTTTCTTTTGAATCACCGCAGATAGCCCTCACGTAGCTATGCGCGAAATTCAAAAAACAAAATATTTTGAATTTTCGCGCAGAACTACACGACAGCTATTTGCGCTAGCCGTCCCTATTTTAGCAGTGTAAGACTAGAGCAAAGGCAGCTAGTCACCATCACCCACCGCCAATTCTTGAGCTACTCTTTCACCAACGAATAGTGGAATTGTCCATCACATTATAACACCCCCACGGAAGAAAGGGCGAGCATGTTTGGTGCGACCGGGATTCGAACCCGCAACCCTCGGATTACGAGTCGAGTGCCTTAACCAACTGGCCAGGCCGGGGCCTTTTCAGAAATTTAAACTTAGTTTCTTTGAAGAAGAATACTTATTTTGCCAATATTAAATAAAGACATCTCTCCTAAACATCTCACAACCGTCTACAATAAAGATTTGTTATCCCAGAACGCTTAGAACGTGTTAAAATGTTACACTTAGAATGTCTTGCTTTATTTGTAGTTAAGCACAAACCTATACAATGGGCTATCTGTGCTCTTCCTATCAGGGGTATCAAAATCTGGTTTCTGGCGTTTAAGTCCGCAGACTTAAACCACTGGGCCAATGGAGACCGCTTACATCGTGTTAAAATTATACTTTGAATGTGCTAAAATGAAACGCTTAGAAGGTTCTAAAATTGAATGCTTAAAAGATGTTAAAATATATTTGTAATTTAAATGTCTACGTACAGTATTTATTATCTTAACGCCAAGCTAAACAATATATAGCCTATGTCCAAGTTGGTTTGGTTCAAACAAACTAAATTTGTTGATAAATTGTTCATTGTTTCATTGTCATTATAACAATATCTTGTGCCTTAAATACCATTTTGTCTTGAATAACACTTTATTCTGAATGTTATCAGTCACTGCCTATAGGGGTGGGAATGGAGTGACATGTAGTTTAAGCCTAATAGCTTTTAAGTAAGTAGTAACTCTTAATAAAATGTATTTTCTGAAAGACTTGTGTAGAGTTATGCATACTGTATCTGTTTGTCTTTCTGTCTGTTTATCTCTGTTTATCTAGTTGGTTGTTTCTCCATGTGTATGATACATTTTCTAAACAAAATATAAAAATTACATACCCCAGGAAGTTGAAAAAATAATTAATATACGTTAAGCCTTTTCATTTTATCATCTGACATTTAACAATGGTTTTTGCTTTATCTTTACTTTATCGTCTGATATTTGTCAAAGTCGCACAGATGATGACTCAGAGGTAAGCGTAGAAAACTGATCACGCTAAAAACTGGGTTTCGATACCCGCTCGCAGCCTAGTTAACCGGTCGTGTAGTTTTGCGCTTAATAACAAACAAATAAGATATTAAATATAATTTTATCGACGGAACGCAATGTACATAAACGAGCAAAACGGTTAAGAATTATATTTATATTATAAAAAAGAAACACTTTACAATGAATTTCTGAGTTCCATATTTAATATCAAATCCTAAACACATAAACAAATCCTATATTTTGGTTTCTCACATATATTTTATTGTAATTTATTTTTTTCCCATTGGACTTGCATACGAGCACGCAGTTTTACAAACACAGTATACGCCTTCGCCACCAGTTCTCACACTTTTCGTCGGTGGGACTACCTATCAGTTCCACTCACCCACTTCCATTTTGGACCAGTCCGAGAACCATCATTTCTCCTAACAAGCTGTCATTGTTGTTCGATTTTTAAGTAACATCAAAGTCCTTGACGTATAAGTTTAATCTCGGTAAATCATTACTTATATTAGAAAAAGATTAAATGATTGGCTTCACCGTGTCACGAGTTATTCATTATATGTATAACGACTAGGACTAATTGTATGAAAGAAAAAACCAAAAACTGTTGAATTCACGCATGCGCAATGCTGTAAATATGATTACAGTGCACGCTTTCTGGATTATACCTTAATTTAAGATATAATTCTAAATACACTATGGAGTTCTAGACATCAAAAGACTTTGGTTTGTATGTAAAACTAAAGCCTAATAATAATAATAAAAATTAAATTTTGGCATAATTAAATATATTAGCTGGATAAAGAAATAAGATATATGCATAGACATATATTTATAACAAACTTGTTTGTTTTTTAACTATTAAGCATAGAGCTCTAGAGTGAAATATTTGTGCTACGTCCACCGTGGGGATCGAAAAACAAACTTTTAGTTATAAGCCTTTAAGGCCCGGCACGGCCAGGTAGTTAAGGCACTCGACTCGTAATCCGAGGGTCGCGGGTTCGAGTCCCCGTCACACCTAACATGCTCGCCCTTTCAGCCGTGAGGGCGTTATAATGTGACGGTCAATCCCACTATTCATAGGTAAAAGAGTATCCCAAGAATTAGCGGTGGGTGGTAATGACTAGCTGCCTTTCCTCTAATCTTACGCTGCTAAATTAGGGACGGCTAGCGCAGATAGCCCTCGTGTAGCTTTGCGCGAAATTCAAAAGAAACCAAATCAAATAAGCCTTCAGGATTCCACTCAACCACTAGGGGGAGATGTGTAAGAAATTGTGCTGTAACGTTTGCTTTGAAGCAAAAATACGACGTATTGTGAAGATAATACACAGTTTATACTTTTCTCTATGACAACGGTACAGTTTGTGTGTTTGTTCATTGTAATACTGTAGTAACTGTTCTTTGCTCACCCAAGGTATCGAAATCTGGATCGTAACGTTATAATTGTTCAAATTTATTGCTGAGTGATTGAAAGACCCAAGGTTGCAGAATATTATTTCATTTCACAAATACTAAACATCAAAGGTGTCTTTTCCCTGTACTTTTGTACAATTCGCTAGCACGTTTTAACACCTTCGGCTCGTACTTTGCGGTCTAGCATGGCCAGGTGGTTAGAGCGCTTGACTCGCAATCTGAGAGACAAGGGTTCGAATCCCAATCATACCAAACATGCTCGCCCTTTCAGCCTTAGGGGCGTTATAATGTGACGGTCAATCCCACTATTCGTTGGTAAAAGAGTAGCCCAAGAGTTAGCGGTGGGTGATGATGACTAGCTACCTTCCCTCTAGTCTTACACTACTAAATTAGACATAACTAGCGCAGATAGCCCTCGTATAGCTTTGCGCGAAATTCAAAAACGAACAAACAAACTTGCACTTTGCAATAAATCATTTAGTGTTATGCAAAATGGTAACATTTGGATGTGACCATTACGTTTCGTGTTCACACTAATCTTCCAACATGAAATACGCATTAAGCAAGACGCTTTTAACTTGTGCTTAAAATCACGTGCAGCTGATGAAGGGGAAAAAAACACGAAAGAAAACTGACCGATTCTCCTTTTTCTATTCAGTTATCTATTCTATAATTTTAGGCTTACAATGGGTATAGAAGTTAAACATTTTATTAATTATATCGAACAACTTAGCCTTGAGTGATTAATTGAAACGATTTCGTTATTACTGTTGTACATTGCAGGCTTTGTAGACGAATTGAGTAGCCACTAAAATGGCCAAACAGTTTCGCTTTAACAAAGTATTTAACGATGTTTCTAATTAGGCTTCACTCGAAACCTATGTGCCATCACTAATAGATATCTGTGTTTTCTATATCTTTCTCACTCTATTCTGCAACTGACGTCATATCGGAGAATAAAATCTTCACGAGATACTTGAACTGAGAGTTTAGTCAATATCCCTATTCCACAGTACGAAAGTTATGATTGGATGATCATTTCTTAAGTACTCTACAGTACGAAAGTTGTGATTGGATGATCATTTCTTAAGTACTCCACAGTACGAAAGTTGTGATTGGATGATCATTTCTTAAGTACTCCACAGTACTAAAGTTGTGATTGGATGATGATTTATCAAGTACTCCACAGTACTAAAGTTGTAATTGGATGATGATTTATTAAATACTCCACAGTACGAAAGTTGTGATTGGATGATCATTTATTAAATGCTCCACAGTACGAAAGATGTGATTTGAGTTCGTAATTAAGCAGAAAGTTACACAAAGGACTAGCAGTGATCTGCCCACCACGGGTATAGAAACCCAGATTCTAGCGATATGGAATCCGTAGACATATCACTGGCCATTGAGGATAGGAGGCAATAAGAAAGCATATAAAAATAACTATTACTACTGTGGCGCTCCCTTGTGGATATTTTGTCGTTGTTGTTTGGTAAAAGTTGCATATGACATTTCGTTTGTTTGTTTTTTCGCAAACGTTATGAGAAAAAATTACAACTAGTAATTAGTTAAGAACATTAAATACGACCCAGTTTAATTGTTTAGTGTGATAACCCTTGTTTTGTATATTCGACACCATAGGACCTTTTAGTGATCTCCCTGACCTCAATAGCATAGGCATTGTTAGACAGCGTGTTTATTATCAATATTTTCCCGAAAGGGGCTTTTAAGGAATGGAGAGGTCACCTGTTTTAACCACTCACACCATGATACAGTAATGTGTTGTCTGTCAGTAAGTCAGCAGACACTAAAATAACGTCACATTGAAAATGGTGCGCGTGCCATGAACCACGAGAAGAATTATGTACTTTGTAGGCTATAATACAGTATGAACTTCAAAACTTCAAAAGCAAGAAAGAAAAATGTTTATTACTCTTAATTTTGGTTTTATTTACTCTTGAAACAGAACATTTTAGGGAATCATATGGAAGTACATCTAATATTTAATTGTATAGCGTGAGTTTCCAGTTTTCAATGAGAGGTCGTTAGCTGTATCCACTGAAACATAGAATAGAACATTGAAATTCAAAGTGCACACATTCGTTAACTTTAACATTCACTCCATTAAAGCTTAATTCCATAAAGCAAGAGACAAACAGCGCCATGAACTAAGTTTTCCGCTCAAAATGCACAGACTCTGAATCCGTGAATTTATGGTTCGCGACCTCTGACCTCGAAAACGTTTTCTGAACTTTGGGTACATGGGTGTATAATTAGAGTGAAGGTCAAATCTCATTATATGGTTAGACAAGAGGGTTACCTGTGGTTTAGTGCATGTTTACTAACTGTTCCCCCCCATCGTATATCAATTTAAACTTTGAGCAGCAATGTGCGAATATTCTGAAATAAAAATGTATATTTGATAACAACTGTCATTCTGTTTAATAGAACACGTGCCGATTATGCAGAAACCTTTACTTTATTTAATAAACACTGGTGTGACGCGGGAAAACAAATCTTTTGATATATCCGAACATTGGTATACGATGCGACAGTCGATTTCACAAGAAAACAAATTTTCGATTTTTCGGTCTTTAAGTTAAGATTACAACCATCTGCAAACATTGTGGCGAGTATCTGGAAGTCCAAAGGTTTGTCTGTTTTCTGAATTTCGCGCAAAGCTACACAAGAACTGTCTGCGCCAGCCGTTCCTAACTTAGCAGTGTAAGACAAGAGGAAAGGCAGCTAGTCATCACCACCCATCGCCAACTCTTGGGCTACTATTTTACCAACGAATAGTGCGATTGACCGTCACATTATAACACCTCCACGGGTTAAGGGCAAGCATGTTTGATGTGACGTGTATTCCAACCCGTGAGCATCAGATTGCGAGTCGATGGTCCTCACCACCTGGCCATGCCGAGGCCCAAATCTAAATGAACTAGATAATTCATCAATGACGTCACAACTCTCTTTGGATAGCATGTCTAACATTTCTATTAGCTTTTTTCTTTACGACTTCGTTAATATTTCTAAAAACGTTGTACGTATCTTCTAAGTTCAAACATTAATAAGATAAATTTTGTTTGCTTGTTTGTAGTTGAGCACAAAAGTATACAATGGGCTAACTGTGTTCTGCCCACCACGTGTATCGAAACCCGGTTTCTAGTGTTCTAAATTGACATGCATTTCGTTGTGTAACTACGGGCAATGAGTTTGTAACTAAGCACAAAGCTACACATGGGGCTATCTGTGTTCTGCCCACCACAGGTGTCCAAATCCGGTGCGTAGCGTTGATAATTTCGCGGGCATATCACTGTGTCACTAGGTGGCAGAGAGGAGAGTTTGCTTATTTGTAATTAAGTACAAATCCAAACAAAAGAGCATCTTTATATGCAAAAACGGCTCGTTTGGGTTGAGAAAACACTCACATCTCGACATCACTGAAAAGAGCATCCGTGTTCTGCCAATCACAGCTATCGGTCTAGTGTTGTGAGTTCTCAGAAATACTGTTGTGCCACTAGGGGGCATTGATTTGTTTGTCTGTGTAGAATTAAATGCAAATATACAAAATGAGATATATGTGCTCTGCCCACCACGAGTATCGAGACCCGGTTACCAGCAGTGTGAGTCCGCAGATATACCTTTGTGCCACGGGGGGAGGGGGGGGCGCAGTGAGAGAAATACTTGAATAGTTTGTTATAAATCTTTTGAGAAATGTGAGCATCACAATTAATATGATCAAATATTTTAAAAGTTATTGAAATTCGTATAAAAATCAGGCACTTAGTTGATCAGCCATAATGATCATAAAAGTTTAGTTTCCGTGGGTCAGTCAGTCGACCATGCTCGACTTCTCCGAATGTCTGATTTTTTCTGTGATATTTCTTCTCGTGAATGCACGTTCCTGTTTCAGTTGAACTCCAGAGGTGAGGTTGTCATGAATAACAACTAAACTTAGTCAATGTTTCTGCTGTATACAAACTTGTCAATGAGGGACTTTCTATACCAAGGATTTGCTTCGTACTGATTGAAATTAATGTATTGTTTGTTGTGAAGATAAGTTTTGAAACGATGTTTGATCACACTGCACGACAACTTTTTTGAAAAGTTTTGCTTTCTGAAAAGTTTTTGCTGATTGTGACAGGTACCTGGTGGGTATGTACAAATATAGTTTTGGTTTTGCTTCATCACGTAGGAACTCTGAGAAATAGACACTTAACTGTTTACCGGCAATAACGTATTTAATTGTGTTTGTTTCTAATACGCTATTAAGTTCAACATAATTAAAAGTGTTTTGCTCCTGATTTTCGTTTGTATTCAATGTCCGGTGCATCACGTTGCAGTGTCCAACAGTAGTGGGCAAGCATTGACGGATTACAGTTGTCCTGATATCGTTTTTCCATTGTAGCAATGTCCTGGTGAAACTGAAGATTATGATGAAACGGTACGTGATGGGCAAATTTGGATGTGATTTTCGTGATTAGCAGCCAAAAATCTATAAAGAACACCCAACAGTGTTCAAGAAACAAAAACTTTATTGTGCAGTGTTATTTACAAGAAATGTGGCCCGGCATGGCCAGGTGGGTTAAGACGTTCGAATCGTATTTGAGGATCGCGGGTTCGAATCCCCGTCGCATCAAACATGCTCGCTATTTCAGCCGTGGGGGCGTTATAATGTTACGGTCAATCCTCTAATTCGTTAGTAAAAGAGTAGCCCAATAGTTGACGGTAGGTGGTGATGACTAGCTGCCTTCCCTCTAGTCTTACATTGCTAAATTAGGGACGGCTAGCGCAGATAGCCCTCGTGTAGCTTTGCGCGACATTCATAAAGAAACAGAAATATTTAACATACCCAATGCTGACGATACCTTTCGTTCAACACCAGCACAACATTTAGATTTAAGAAGTCTCTTATTCATAAGATTTACTAACGACGAGTTAAACAGCCGTAAACGAAACAGAAATATTACGGCTTTTAAACGCCGATAGCTGGAAAATAAATAAATACAACCAATGGCCGCATAATGGTACCACAATTGAATGAACACCTCCTGCTGTCAGAAAAGAAAAACGAATAAAATAAAATAGTATTTCACACGTCACTGGAGGTCGAATTAAGAGAAACGTGCTCTCTAATGTGATTTTTATTACTGTTATTACACTTTTAAGTTTTAATGCCTTCCGGTCTCATAAAACGTAACAGAATGCTTTGAAGTAAATATAAAACAAACTTTCGAAACGCTTTGTGTCTGCCAACATGTCTAGTCCAGCTGACGAATTCCTGTGTTGAACAAAATACATTTTTTAGGCCCTGACATGTTCTAGACAGAGTGAAAATCTTTCCTTTTACACGTTTCTAACAACTTGAAATGCGAAATAAAATAACTGAGAGAAACGTAAGAAAAGTCTGCAGTCTAGTATTATATTTTTACCACTTTTGTTAGAAATCGTCGAATGAACTTGGCCTAATGTTTAACATACTTGGTTTCTGAACCCGAGGATTTAAGATTCGCGTCCCTTTGTCTACAAAACATGCATTCGCACTCTGAGGCTGTGATGTAACCGTAAAAGTAATAGTTTGTTTATTGGTTATTAAGCACAACGCTATTCGACGGACAAGCGCTCTATCCACTGCGGGTATCGAAATCCGATTTTTAGCGTTACACGCTCTAAGACAGCATCCCTGAATCACCAAAATACAAGAACTCGTCCTAGAATAATCCGATCTATAAATTTCTTACTTAGTATATTCAGACCACTTGAAATGCTTCTGATAAACATTATTTAACTAACGATTACGTGTGTCAAAACTCACGACACATTTTACGTGTTGTCTTTGTTTACCGAAGTTCGCAAAATTTACCTAAACGTTATCTGCGCCACTCGCCTCTAATGTTGAAATGCCAGAGGAGAGGGGCCTCACATGGCCTGGTGGTCAGAATGATCGTCTCAACATCTGTGGACCACAGGTTCGAAATCTTTCACTGAACATGTGACAAATTAACTATGAGCCAAATACCCCAACAACATTTGTGAATATTGTGTTGAATCAGATTACAGTTGTCTTTTACACACCAGAATGCGCCCCGTAGTGGCACAATAGTATGTCTGCAGACTTGTACATCTGGAAACCGGTTATGTGCTTAATAATAAACAACAAACCGGTTCCAACAACAGCACCAAGACAGAAACGGCATCTGAAAAGACTTGTGATTCTTCCTGATTAGGCCCTGGCATGGCCAGGTGGTTAAGGCACTCGACTCGTAATCTGAGGATCGCGGGTTCGAATCCCCGTCACACCCAACGTGTTCGACCTTTCAGCCGTGGGAGCGTTATAATGTGACGGTCAATCCCACTATTCGTTGGTAAGGGATAACCCGAAGAGTTGGCTGTTGGTGGTGATGACTAGCTGCCTTCCCTCTAATGTGGAAAAAAATGTCCGAGTTCATTATCATCAGTATTCGAAGCTTGTTTGCTTATCACACGTTCCATGCACGTGTTAGATGGACTCATTTTCAAAACGTTACTGATCTGAACTTTCCAAGAAACTATTAGTTTCTATCACTAAGGTATTAGAGCTGCATCAAAGTAGGCAACATGGATAATTAATTCAACATTCCTTCAGTTTTCTTCGAAGATATGGGTTTATCCTACATTTATTTTAGATATGGGTTTATCCTACATATATTCTAGATATGGGTTTATCCTACATACGTTTTAAATATGGGTTTATCCTAAATTTATTTTAGATATGGGTTTATTCTACATATATTCTAGATATGGATTTATCCTACATACGTTTTAGATATGGGTTTATCCTACATATATTTTAGATATGGGTTTATCCTACATATACTCTATATATGGGTTTATCCTACATATATTTTAGATATGGGTTTATCCTACATATATTTTAGATATGGGTTTATCCTACATATACTCTATATATGGGTTAATCCTACATGTACTCTAGATATGGGTTTATCCTACATATATTCTAGGTATGGGTTTATCCTACATACGTTTTAGATATGGGTTTATCCTACATATATTCTAGATATGGGTTTATCCTACATACGTTTTAAATATGGGTTTATCCTAAATTTATTTTAGATATGGGTTTATTCTACATATATTCTAGATATGGATTTATCCTACATACGTTTTAGATATGGGTTTATCCTACATATATTTTAGATATGGGTTTATCCTACATATACTCTATATATGGGTTTATCCTACATATATTTTAGATATGGGTTTATCCTACATATATTTTAGATATGGGTTTATCCTACATATACTCTATATATGGGTTTATCCTACATGTACTCTAGATATGGGTTTATCCTACATATATTCTAGGTATGGGTTTATCCTACATACGTTTTAGATATGGGTTTATCCTACAGATAATTTAGATATGGGTTTACCCTACATATATTTTAGATATGGGTTTATCCAACAGATACTCTATATATGGGTTTATCCAACATACCTTTTAGAAAGCTTTATAATTTTCACTATGTACAAAACGCTTAATGTTTCCAATAAAGTTTGTTTGTTTTGAATTTCGCACAAAGCTACTCGAGGGCTATCTACGCTAGCCGTTCCTAATTTAGCAGTGTAAGACTAGAGGGAAGGTAGCTAGTCATCACCACCCACCGCCAACTCTTGGGCTACTCTTTTACCAACGAATAGTGGGATTGACCGTTACATTATAACGCCCTCAAAATTACGAGTCGAGTGCCTCAACCACCTTGCCATGCCGGGGCCTAATAAAGTTTAACATTCTATATTATGATTTATTTAAGTTCTCATTGTTATACCTCCATAATTTTCTTTAACTTATTTAAATGTAAGAAAACATAAAAAAATTTGTTTTTAATTCTCACGAATTTTAATTTTTGAACAAGTGTACTTAATTATAGGAACTTAGTTTCAAAAACGTATAACTTAGTACGTTCGTTAAGTGCCTGTAAACATCGTATTGTCGGTCACTGTCTCCTACATTTTCTGAATTATGTTATGAAAGGCGAAGGTTGACTTAATGTTTAACGTTCCAGGCTGCTGATCGATACGTCTAAAGCTATAGCACTAGATATGCCATTGAACACACCCGCAACTTTCTGGTGTGGACTCGTTATAGAAGTGGCAATCGGTCTTATTAGATTAATAGTAGCCGTATAGGTTGGGGTACCCCCCCTCAGTGGCTCAGCGGCATGTCTGCGGACTTACAACGCTAAAAACCGGGTTTCGATACCCGTCGGGGGCAGAGCATAGATCGCCCATTGAGTAACTTTGTGCTTAATTCAAAACAACAACAACAGGTTGGGGTAGTCTTGACCGCTTGGCCTTTCTCTGTTCAACAATTCTAAATTACAGAGGTCTATGTCTCTGACCTAACCATTTTGCCCATAAGTTGCATATAACGTCATTGATGTTGAAAATACCATATGCCACGAATATGAAACAACAAAAGCATAAATATAATAGTATTGTCTCTTGTAAGTCCATGTAATTAGTTCGCATGGTGTGGATGGATTTTCATCAAAATTTATATGGAGACTCTTTGGGTCCACGGGGAAATATATCCAACTGTTCAGTTTGGTGGGTGTTTTATGGGCGTTTATATTTTGTTTTTGCCACTGCTTTGTTTTTCTGAACAGATCTTCACCAAATTTCGTATGGAGATGTAATGGGGCCGTGCAGATATACAAACAAATCTGGGGTTTCACATTTTGTGTTTTACAGTTTCTATTGGCATTATTACGTTTTCTTCCCCCTATAATTACACATAAGAGAAGCAACTTTCCATGACCTAAAACAACCTTTCATTAATCATAAAATTACATAACTTCCATTCAGAGGACGGTTAATATAATTATAAAGTTGATAAATAAATATTATTAAATCAGGTAAATCAGAAAAGAGAGAACTGATGTTTACTCTACTATTAAAACGGTTTTTTTTCTTTAGAAAACTGAATTCAAATTACTGTTATTATTTATTAAACTATTGAATTTGTCAGAATTAGGAACACTTTACAAGTGACAAGTTTCAAACATTTGAATGCTGGACTTGAAGTGTTGAGCATTACGGACTATAGAACACTTACACACTTGTACTTAAAAGACTGGAGTCTCAATGTTAAGTGAGCCTGAGTACATATAAGTTTGAATTTACGACGGGCAGAGTAGTACGGTAGATTGGACATGATAGTGTTTCGTATCGTGGTAAACATATGTAGATAGATCAAACTATTTCTTACTTTTCCTGGTACCAGGTTTCCAGCGGTTTGTATAGTGAGTTTAATAAACGTGAAGTTTCATTAAACATTTAATTAAACGTATCATTAAGCTGCACCGTTCTAATGGTGACTTAAGGCTATGCTAGTACTAATAGGTCCGCGCTTTGATATAGTGTCACTTGCAGGCAGAACTGAGTCCCAAAGTATCAGAGTAGTCAGATCACACGATCCACCAATGGGATTCGCTTCAGCAATATCTTTTTATGAATTTTCAAGTTAGGTGCCTAACTATTATTTCAAGGGATTAAACATCATGTGCTCTGTTGCACTTTGTGGAACGTGAAAATAAAGAACGCATTTTAATTTTAAACGTATTTTTCGCTCACTCTTGCAAGACCCTTAAACGCACGAGACCCCAAACAGTTACTTGTGCTGTCACCTGACAGCACGACACGTGCGTAAAAAAATGTTTTTATCACATTCTAATGAAAATCTTTTTATGTTTTCTGAAATATCTCAGCCATATTGAACTTAACACTATGAGGCCACCTGGTGGCTCAATTATGATTCTACAGATTTACGACACTAAAATTTGAGTTTCGATGCTAATGGTGAACAGAGAAAATATAGCCTATTGTGTAGCTTTGGCAAACACAGATAGCCTTCGAGTAGCTTTGTGCGAAATTCAAAACAAACAATCTAAATTTTGGCATGATTTTTTTTTCGTCATTTTTTATTGAATAATATTATTTTCCATCAAATAAATTAGGAATTGTCGTCATCTTAATTCTAATTTGTAGTTTCACGTTATAATAAAATATTATGTATATAACATTTTGTTTCGTTTGTTTGTTTGTTTGGAATTTCGCGCAAAGCTACTCGAGAGCTATCTGCGCTAGCCGTCCCTAATTTAGCAGTGTAAGACTAGAGGGAAGGCAGCTAGTCATCACCACTTACCCCCAACTCTTGAGCTACTCTTTTACCAACAAATAGTGGGATTGACTGTACATTATAACGCCCTCACGGCTGAAAGGGCGAGCATGTTTGGCGCGACGCGGGCGCGA
Organism: Tachypleus tridentatus; assembly: GCF_004210375.1. Lineage (NCBI taxonomy): Eukaryota > Metazoa > Arthropoda > Merostomata > Xiphosura > Limulidae > Tachypleus > Tachypleus tridentatus. The sequence continues at coordinate 19,384,660 of NC_134834.1, forward strand.
ACCCGCGACCCTCGTATTACGAGTCGCACGCCTTACGCGCTTGGCCATGCCGGGCCTTGTTTCGTTAGAATTTTCGCAAGAACTCGCTCAAAGGCATGTTTGTCTTTCATACCGAATTGATGGACTAGAAGAAGAAAAAAGAACAGCTCTCAGTGCCATCTGTTGAGTTACTCTTGTGTAATCGATAGTGGAATTTAAGAATCATTCTTATATTGTACTCAGTCCACTCGGGTGGGTCACCTGTAAGTTTACGGACTTACAAGGCTAAAATCCTGGGTTCGATTTTCCGCGGTGTAGTCGTTAGATATCCCAGTACCACCTTGCGTTAAAACAAGGAGACAATTTATAGCGCACCCACATCACCACCTCCAAAATGTAGAATTGGAGTTTTGCTGCAACAAGACACGAAACATGGGTTCTCAGATCCACCCTTAACCCTAAACCTAATCACTTACCCAAAGAAAAATATTCAATTATCTTATAAAGTAAAATACCAGTTTTCGAGATTATTTTTTGAACAGAAACGGTGTTTTGTAAAACAAATAAACTGAACTAATGAACTTTAACTGTTCTCTAATGTTCTTTATAACGTTTAGATCTAAATGTATTACGTTACTGACCACCTTAAACATGTACCACGTTACTGACCACCTTAGGCATTCTACTTCCATGTTTGCGTGTATTGGGAACACACTATATAACATTTGTGTTACCTAAACTTGACAACTTTACCACCTGGGAAAAAAAACTTTCCTTGAAACTTTTCAGTGTTTACCAGTTTTATGCAGTCTTGGAAACTGAATGTACGAATTATTTTGAAATAATGTTCTTATCTGGTTACCTTTTCACAACAGACTTTTAAGAAAAATATTCATGATCAAAACATAAATGTTTACCATACTCTATGTCACCTGCGTGATTAATTTGTTTATATATTATCTATACAAAAAAGAATTATTTCAGATTTAAATTTCAAAACTTTCCAATGGTAGATTCTCCTGGAACACCTTCCACCCTTCATTAACCCAATATTAGGCCTAGCTACACCCATGAAGGTGACAGTGAGATAGTTAATTTTCTAAAAAAACCTCTTATTTTATCTCTCATTCAAAACCATGTTTTGGTTTTGTTTGATGTACCTTGCACGTTAGTTCCTCTGGTGGGACAGCAATAAGTTTACGGGCTTACAACGCTAAAATACGTAGCTCAATTATCCGTGGTGGGCACATCAGATAGCCCAATGTTGCTTTGCTCTGAAATAACCAACTAACCATAAAATGTATAGATGTATATCATGTTTAAATCAAGCACGACTGAATGATTGGAACTGATTTGTTATTGTTGCTTACTATTAAGAACAAATCTACGCAAAGGGCTATCTGTGCTCTGCCCACCACTGGTATCGAAACCCGGTTTCTAACAGTATAAGTCCACAGACGTTCCGCTGTGCCACTGGGGTGGAGGGAGCTTTTAATTTGAAAAAATTAATCCAAATGAATTTATTTGGACATGAGTATTCAAAGTTTGTCTTTCTGTCTGTTTTAGGACAAAATCACATTGAGTTATTTACAGCACACACCACAGAGAACAGAACCCCGGAGTTTAGCGCTTTAAGTAAACTTACGGATGTAGGATCGGGTTTCCTGTTAGTAACATACTTCAATAATCACGTTATCCAGTCAGTCTGTAAACTATGGGAATATCTTCTTTTTAGCTTTTATGATTTGTCAATAAGATCAATCTACAGTTTTCGGAATTTATCTCACAAATTAAAAATAAGCCAACAGTTCATGTAATTAGTTACTCTCAATGAATAGCTAGGAAATGACCTTATATTTCTTAGGCTTGAAACGTCATACGATACTCCCAAAACGATACATCATATTTTTCTTATGCACGATAAGATAGATAAACAGACAAAGAAGTGAGAATCTACTTCGTACTAAAATCGAAAGCTTTAAGTACTAAAAGATCTGTCTTTTGGAATGCGTTAGAGAAGGGTCTTTAACAAATTGAGGTTGCTGAAACCCTTACAAGGACTTAGTTAATCTTATCCATTAGTTGGACTACTTCTAATGATACACTTCGTAAGCGATAACTGGTCAAGACTTACGTAGTCATGGCAACGTTAAATGAGATAAGATTGTCATTGGTTAAGGCAGAAACTGAAGAACATTCATTGGTTAAGGCAGAAACTGAAGAACATTCATTGGTTAAGGCAGAAACTGAAGAACATTTCAAAATGGGGGACGTCTTTACGTGCATTAAAAAAAGTCCTCGAGTTTTTTCAGTGCAGTTTTGTTTTAAACTCATCTCGCTACGTAAATAAAAAGGCGGACAGCTGCAAAGTCACTTCGAAAGTGTGCATGTAATGTAATGGAAACAAAACGTCCTCGTTTGAAGCTACCTTTATTCCAAGTGTTTTAAATGTATTTCATGTTTGTTTGTTTCTTTTGAATTTTGCACAAAGCTGCGCGAGGGCTATCTGCGTTAGCCGACCCTAATTTAGCGGTGTAAAACTAGAGGGAAAGCAGCTAGTCATTACTGCCCACCGCCAACTCTTGAGGTACTCTTTTACCAACGAATAGTGGGATTGGCCGTCACATTATAACACTTCTACGGCTTAAAGGGCTAGCATGTTTTGGTGCGACGGGGATTCGAACCTGCGACCCTCAGAAGACGAGTCGAACGCCTTAACCTGCCTGGCTTTGCCGGACCCCCTGCTAGTAAGAGCGAAGCAGAGATATATATTATAAAGTTGGAGTCATAAAATGATGGATTTGTTTGTTTGTTTTGAATTTCGCGCAAAGCTACTCGAGGGCTATATGCGCTTGCCAACCATAATTTAGCAGTGTAAGACGAGAGGGAAGGCAGAGAGTCAGCACCACCCACTGCCAACTCTTGGGCTACACTTTTGCCAACGAATAGTGGGATAGACCGTAGCGTTATGATGACCTCACGGCTGAAAGGGAGAGCATGTTTGGCGTTATGGGATAATGATAGAATGTAAATGGTTAAACTGTACGTTTCTTTCCTTACTTCTAATACTCATAAACAAGGTTCATGTTCTTCATGACTTCTTAGGTATCAGAAATCAAAGAGTTTACGTGTATTTTATGAAGATTGGCCCAACAACAATACATAAAGAATTTTGCTTTTCTATAACTTCAAAGTTCTGTATTTACAACAATACTATTTACTTATAAATATATGCGAAAGGAATTAGGAGCTCCTCACAAACTAAAGTGTATTAGTGCTTCTTTCAGAAACTTAGAAGTGACAAAGAACTGTTACTAGAGTGCCGGCCAAGCGTGTTAAGGCGTGCGACTCGTAATCTGAGGATCGCGGGTTCGAATCCCCGTCACGCCAAACATGCTCGCCCTTTCAGCCGTGGGAGCATTATAATGTGACGATCAATCCCACTATTCGTTGGTAAAAGAGTAGCCCAAAAGGTAGCGGTGGGTGGTGATGACTAGCTGCCTTCCCTCTAGTCTTACACTGCTAAATTAAGGACGGCTAGCACAGATAGCCCTCGAGTAGCTTTGTGCGAAATTCAAAAACAAAACAAACAAACTAGAGTGGCGACACTTGCCATGTGGTTCAATGTAATGGGCCCAATATATTCTAAAGTTTATTGAGCAGCTTACGTTACTGAGTGTTTGTGTGTGTTTTTCTTACAGCAGACACGTCTGGCTATCTCCTGGGTCCACCGAAAGGAATCGAACCCCCTGATTTTAGCGTTGTAAATCCGTAGACTTACCGCTGTACTAGCGGAGGGCATTTACGTTACTTATCACATAGAACAAATTAAGTAGTTTCAGAAACAGTTTAGTTAACATGAGTGGAGACGACAGAAATCTCTTGTATTACCTAATACTCATTACATCCACAGAAATCTCTTGTATTACCTAGTACCCATTACATGTACAGAAATCTCTTGTATTACCTAGTACCCATTACAAGTACAGAAATCTCTTATATCACCTAGTACCCATTACATCCACAGAAATCTCTTGTATCACCTAGTACCCATTACATGTATAGAAATCTCTTGTATTACCTAGTACCCATTACATGTACAGAAATCTCTTGTATCACCTAGTACCCATTACATGTATAGAAATCTCTTGTATTACCTAGTACCTATTACATGTACAGAAATCTCTTGTATTACCTAGTACCTATTACATGTACAGAAATCTCTTGTATTACCTAGTACCCATTACATGTACAGAAATCTCTTGTATTACCTAGTACCCATTACATGTACAAAAATCTCTTGTATCACCTAGTACCCATTACATGTACAAAAATCTCTTGTATTACCTAATACCCATTACATGTACAGAAATCTCTTGTATTACCGAGTACCCATTACATGTACAGAAATCTCTTGTATTACCTAGTACCCATTACATGTACAGAAATCTCTTGTATCACCTAGTACCCAGTACATGCATAGAAATCTCTTGTATTACCGAGTACCCATTACATGTACAGAAATCTCTTGTATTACCTAGTACCCATTACATGTACAGAAATCTCTTGTATCACCTAGTACCCATTACATGCATAGAAATCTCTTGTATTACCGAGTACCCATTACATGTACAGAAATCTCTTGTATTACCTAGTACCCATTACATGTACAGAAATCTCTCGTATCACATAGTACCCATTACATGTACAGAAATCTCTTGTATTACCGAGTACCCATTACATGTACAGAAATCTCTTGTATCACCTAGTACCCATTACATGTACAGAAATCTCTTGTATCACCTAGTACCCATTACATCCACAGAAATCTCTTGTATTACCTAGTACCCATTACATGTACAGAAATCTCTTGTATTACCTAGTACCCATTACATGTACAGAAATCTCTTGTATCACCTAGTACCCATTACATCCACAGAAATCTCTTGTATCACCTAGTACCCATTACATCCACAGAAATCTCTTGTATTACCTAGTACCCATTACATGTACAGAAATCTCTTGTATCACCTAGTACCCATTACATCCACAGAAATCTCTTGTGTTACTTAGTACCCATTACATGTACAGAAATCTCTTGTATCACCTAGTACCCATTACATGTACAGAAATCTCTTGTATTACCGAGTACCCATTACATGTACAGAACTCTCTTGTATTACCTAGTACCCATTACATGTACAGAAATCTCTTGTATTACCTAGAACCCATTACATCCACAGAAATCTCTTGTATTACCTAGTACCCATTACATGTACAGAAATCTCTTGTATCACCTAGTACCCATTACATGTACAGAAATCTCTTGTATCACCTAGTACCCATTACATCCACAGAAATCTCTTGTATCACCTAGTACCCTTTACATGTACAGAAGTCTCTTGTATCACCTAGTACCCATTACATCCACAGAAATCTCTTGTATCACCTAGTACCCATTACATCCACAGAAATCTCTTGTATTACCTAGTACCCATTACATCCACAGAAATCTCTTGTATCACCTAGTACCCATTACATCCACAGAAATCTCTTGTATTACTTAGTACCCATTACATGTACAGAAATCTCTTGTATCACCTAGTACCCATTACATGTACAGAAATCTCTTGTATTACCGAGTACCCATTACATGTACAGAACTCCCTTGTATTACCTAGTACCCATTACATGTACAGAAATCTCTTGTATTACCTAGTACCCATTACATCCACAGAAATCTCTTGTATTACCTAGTACCCATTACATGTACAGAAATCTCTTGTATCACCTAGTACCCATTACATCCACAGAAATCTCTTGTATTACCTAGTACCCATTACATGCACAGAAATCTCTTGTATTACCTAGTACCCATTACATGCACAGAAATCTCTTGTATCACCTAGTACCCATTACATGTACAGAAATCTCTTGTATCACCTAGTACCCTTTACATGTACAGAAATCTCTTGTATCACCTAGTACCCATTACATCCACAGAAATCTCTTGTATCACCTAGTACCCATTACATCCACAGAAATCTCTTGTATTACCTAGTACCCATTACATCCACAGAAATCTCTTGTATCACCTAGTACCCATTACATCCACAGAAATCTCTTGTATCACCTAGTACCCATTACATCCACAGAAATCTCTTGTATCACCTAGTACCCATTACATCCACAGAAATCTCTTGTATCATCTAGTACCCATTACATCCACAGAAATCTCTTGTATCATCTAGTACCCATTACATCCACAGAAATCTCTTGTATCACCTAGTACCCATTACATCCACAGAAATCTCTTGTATCATCTAGTACCCATTACATCCACAGAAATCTCTTGTATTACCTAGTACCCATTACATCCACAGAAATCTCTTGTATTACCTAGTACCTATTACATGTACAGAAATCTCTTGTATCACCTAGTACCCATTACATGTACAAAAATCTCTTGTATTACCTAGTACCCATTACATCCACAGAAATCTCTTGTATTACCTAGTACCCATTACATGTACAGAAATCTCTTGTATTACCTAGTACCCATTACATGTACAAAAATCTCTTGTATTACCTAGTACCCATTACAACCACAGAAATCTTTTGTATTACCTAGTGCCCATTACATCCACAGAAATCTCTTGTATTACCTAGTACCCAATACAACCACAGAAATCTCTTGTATCATCTAGTACCCATTACATGTACAGAAATCTTTTGTATTACCTAGTAATCATTACATGTACAGAAATCTCTTGTATTACCTAGTACACAATACAACCACAGAAATCTCTTGTATCATCTAGTACCCATTACATGTACAGAAATCTCTTGTATTACCTAGTACCCATTACATGTACAGAAATCTCTTGTATCACCTAGTACCCATTACATGCATAGAAATCTCTTGTATTACCGAGTACCCATTACATGTACAGAAATCTCTTGTATTACCTAGTACCCATTACATGTACAGAAATCTCTTGTATCACATAGTACCCATTACATGTACAGAAATCTCTTGTATTACCGAGTACCCATTACATGTACAGAAATGTCTTGTATTACCTAGTACCCATTACATGTACAGAAATCTCTTGTATCACCTAGTACCCATTACATCCACAGAAATCTCTTGTATTACCTAGTACCCATTACATGTACAGAAATCTCTTGTATTACCTAGTACCCATTACATGTACAGAAATCTCTTGTATCACCTAGTACCCATTACATCCACAGAAATCTCTTGTATTACCTAGTACCCATTACATGTACAGAAATCTCTTGTATTACCTAGTACCCATTACATGTACAGAAATCTCTTGTATCACCTAGTACCCATTACATCCACATAAATCTCTTGTATCACCTAGTACCCATTACATCCACAGAAATCTCTTGTATTACCTAGTACCCATTACATGTACAAAAATCTCTTGTATCACCTAGTACCCATTACATCCACAGAAATCTCTTGTATTACCTAGTACCTATTACATGTACAGAAATCTCTTGTATTACCTAGTACCCATTACATGTACAGAAATCTCTTGTATTACCTAGTACCCATTACATGTACAAAAATCTCTTGTATCACCTAGTACCCATTACATGTACAAAAATCTCTTGTATTACCTAATACCCATTACATGTACAGAAATCTCTTGTATTACCGAGTACCCATTACATGTACAGAAATCTCTTGTATTACCTAGTACCCATTACATGTACAGAAATCTCTTGTATCACCTAGTACCCAGTACATGCATAGAAATCTCTTGTATTACCGAGTACCCATTACATGTACAGAAATCTCTTGTATTACCTAGTACCCATTACATGTACAGAAATCTCTTGTATCACCTAGTACCCATTACATCCACAGAAATCTCTTGTATTACCTAGTACCCATTACATGTACAGAAATCTCTTGTATTATCTAGTACCCATTACATGTACAGAAATCTCTTGTATCACCTAGTACCCATTACATGCATAGAAATCTCTTGTATTACCGAGTACCCATTACATGTACAGAAATCTCTTGTATTACCTAGTACCCATTACATGTACAGAAATCTCTTGTATCACATAGTACCCATTACATGTACAGAAATCTCTTGTATTACCGAGTACCCATTACATGTACAGAAATGTCTTGTATTACCTAGTACCCATTACATGTACAGAAATCTCTTGCATCACCTAGTACCCATTACATCCACAGAAATCTCTTGTATTACCTAGTACCCATTACATGTACAGAAATCTCTTGTATCACCTAGTACCCATTACATCCACATTAATCTCTTGTATCACCTAGTACCCATTACATCCACAGAAATCTCTTGTATTACCTAGTACCCATTACATGTACAGAAATCTCTTGTATCACCTAGTACCCATTACATCCACAGAAATCTCTTGTATTACTTAGTACCCATTACATGTACAGAAATCTCTTGTATCACCTAGTACCCATTACATGTACAGAAATCTCTTGTATTACCGAGTACCCATTACATGTACAGAACTCTCTTGTATTACCTAGTACCCATTACATGTACAGAAATCTCTTGTATTACCTAGTACCCATTACATCCACAGAAATCTCTTGTATTACCTAGTACCCATTACATGTACAGAAATCTCTTGTATCACCTAGTACCCATTACATGTACAGAAATCTCTTGTATCACCTAGTACCCATTACATCCACAGAAATCTCTTGTATTTCCTAGTACCCATTACATGCACAGAAATCTCTTGTATTACCTAGTACCCATTATATGCACATAAATCTCTTGTATCACCTAGTACCCATTACATGTACAGAAATCTCTTGTATCACCTAGTACCCATTACATGTACAGAAATCTCTTGTATCACCTAGTACCCATTACATCCACAGAAATCTCTTGTATCACCTAGTACCCATTACATCCACAGAAATCTCTTGTATTACCTAGTGCCCATTACATGCACAGAAATCTCTTGTATCACCTAGTACCCATTACATCCACAGAAATCTCTTGTATCACCTAGTACCCATTACATCCACAGAAATCTCTTGTATCACCTAGTACCCATTACATCCACAGAAATCTCTTGTATCATCTAGTACCCATTACATCCACAGAAATCTCTTGTATCATCTAGTACCCATTACATCCACAGAAATCTCTTGTATCATCTAGTACCCATTACATGTACAGAAATCTCTTGTATTATCTAGTACCCATTACATGTACAGAAATCTCTTGTATTACCTAGTACCCATTACATGTACAGAAATCTCTTGTATCACATAGTACCCATTACATGTACAGAAATCTCTTGTATTACCTAGTACCCATTACATCCACAGAAATCTCTTGTATTATTTAGTACCTATTACATGTACAGAACTCTCTTGTATTACCTAGTACCCATTACATGTACAGAAAGCTCTTGTATTTCCTAGTACTCATTACATGCACAGAAATCTCTTGCATTATTTTGTACCCATTACATGTACAGAAATCTCTTGTATTACCTAGTACCCATTACATGTACAGAAATTCCTTATACCACCTAGTAGCCAATACATATACAGAAATCCCTTATACCATCTAGTAGCCAATACATATACAGAAATCCCTTATACCACCTAGTAGCCAATACATATACAGAAATCCCTTATACCACCTGGTAGCCAATACATATACAGATATCCCTTATACCACCTGGTAGCCAATACATATACAGATATCCCTTATACCACCTAGTAGCCAATACATGTAAGAAATCCCTTTTACCACCTAGTAGCCAATACATGCACAAATACCAAGTCTCTCCCTACTAATCATTGTATATACTGAAATCAAAATAACGTATGTAACCACTACTTCTATCTAGTTTTATCACAACGACAGAAATCCTTATCGTTTCGCTAGTAACCATCTTAAGTATGTAATCATTCTTAACAGAATAATGTTTGGATTTTATTAGTACTGTGTTGACATTATACGTAAGTTCATGTCAGTCATCAAAGCTGTTATATGTCTTAGTGATACATGTCTTGATAAAGTATTTTCCTCTTACACATTTGTTCAGTGCGATACTGTTTGAAATGGACTTAACCTTTGTTTGTCTTATTAGAAATGTTGGACCAAAATGTGGGCTTTGTTGGAGACAATTTGTGTTACAAACTGTGTTACAGACGTAGTTGTTGCTTTACAACGAGGTCGCGTTATAAATACTGAACTAAAAGAGAAACTTTGCTATCTCTAGCAGTCTGTCTGTCTGTCTGGGTTTTTGTGATATGATTGGTGAAAGTTCCGGCTGACTGGTTCGTCGTATCACAGACTAATTACAAACTTCGGTTGTTTAACGCGCACTTTACGAGCTCTTAGGAAACACGTGTATCGAACAGTAATCGTCGATTTCTAACTTTACAAAATCACTCATTTAAAAGTATCTGCCGACCAGCGTTTTGATTGTTTTGTTTGCTTTCTTTGTAATTAAACACAAAATTACACAATGGGCCATCTGTGCTCTGCCCACGACGGAAATAGAAACCCGGATTCTAGCGTTGTAAGCCCGTAGACGTTTCGCTGAGCATCCACGTTCAGCTTCAGGTGTTTGCCCTTAATGATGTAGAGAGAAATAAAGCCCGCAAAAGGCTTGAGTGAAACAAATACCTTTGGAAACAAGTTGATGTAATGGAGAAACAGACATCAAAGTTTCACCGAACTCCATTACAAACAAGGCATCTGTTGGAGTTTAGAAAGACAGATATTTATTAATATTTTTTGTTAAAACACCCAACCTACCTTTCACAAGTTTGAAACTAAACATCCAGTTTTTTTTAAATAAGGAAATTAAAACATATTCATCTCATACATAATTTTCATAACAAACTTATCATTCTTACCTGGACCATCTACAAATAATTATTCCAACGAATATTTCAAGTAATGAATGATATTTTAATATCGTCCCCCAGTGGCTCAGCGGTATGTCTGAGGACTTACACGCTAAAATCCGGGTTTCCATACCCGTGGTGGGCAGAGCACAGGTAGCCCATTGTGTAGCTGTGTGCTTAATTCAAAACAACAACAACAACATTTTAATATAATGATTACCTTCATGTATATTTAATAACCTCAAAAGTCGTAATACGTTGAATTAATTTTGAAAACTTTTTATTAAAATATTCAACCTATTGTTTTACAAATTTCAGTCGCATCGTTGACTATTATTTATTATACAATAATTATTAAAATTATAATTATATATATCACACAGGGCCCGGCATGGCCAGATGGTTACGGCACTCGACTCTTAATCCGAGGGTCGCGGGTTCGAATCCCCGTCTCGCCAAATACGCTCGCCCTTTCAGTAGTGGGGGCGTTATAAAGTGACGGTCAATCCCACTATTCGTTGATAAAATAGTAGCCCAAGAGTTGGCGGTGGGCGGTGATGACTAGTTACCTTCCCTCTAGTCTTACACTGCTAAATTAGGGACGGTTAGCGCAGATAGCCCTCGTGTAACTTTGCGCGGAATTCAAAACCAACCTATATCACCCAGAAACGGAAAAAAAAAATTAATAAATTATTCGAACTGAGGAATTTTACAATATTTTAATCTATAATTAACCATCAACTTTTTTAGTACAATTATTTTGTAATTTATTTCAATTCACCACTTTGTTTGACCTACATTTTTTTTCTGATGTCATCCTTGGCTTCAACTATTAACTAAGTTACGTAATAATTCATATTTAATTTTTGGTTATACGGAATATCTTGATATTTTTCTATCTTGCACCAATAACCGTATACAATAATCATCCCGAAAACAACGACCAAATTACATATTTCAATTAACTTAGAATTGCTGTGACTTTTGTACGAACGTAAACACGATTCCCAAAACTGTTGTGCATAGCTTAATAACCACGACAAATAGAAGTTCATACGCCCTATTTGTTACCTATCATAGTATTACAATACAGACACAATTCGTTTTCAGTCACAATTATTCGCTTTCACTATAGTACATCAGACATAAATCTCCACTGTATGTCCATGTCACTTTTTTCGGCCGACTTCTTTATATTACATTCGATATACTTTAAGGTAATTGATGATAGCAATCATTATGAAAAACAAACATTTTTTTTATTACTAAGCTGTTATACACTGTTTTAATTTTCTGTTCGGCTACTGGGTGATTCTAAACCTGATGTATTACCTTGTTCGCTATTAGTTAACTTTTCATTATTGCTAGTTAATCCTACAGGGTTAACAATATGTTTAAACTGTTTTGTAATTGCAGCCACTCAACGTTTCATTTTCATCATTCTGTAATTGTGACGTCAATTTTGACCTCATGTTATTTATTCCGTTATCTACAATATCTGTTATCGCATTACTTATCAGCCACGGAAAATGGCAAAATGGATCTTCTCTACTATCTAATAAATAAAAATTTAAAAACAGCGTGAACAGAATAACCTTGTTTTGTTTGTTTAGAAATAATCACAAAGCTACAGAATTAGTTGTCCGTGCTCTGCCCACCACGAGTATCAAAACCCGGATTTTAGTGGTGTGAGTCCGCAGACTTACCGCTCTGCTGATAGAGGGCGTATAATTTTGAATTTTCCTTCTTGTGTTAGACACTGTACCATGATTTTAAATCAGAGCTATAGAACATTCCTCGTTGTTCCATACGATCCACCAAAGCAACTATAAGAAAACCGAAACGCTGATACGTCAGTTTAAATATAGTTTCAGTTGTAATTCAGATGAGAAAACTTGTTAGTTTGTGTTATACACGTTCAAAGTAACAAATCCTTAAAAAATAGTTAGTTTAATCCACCTTCCTCTAAGCAAATTGTTTTCAAAGTTAGTTATCAAATTATTAGGCGGTTCTAATACCTGTAATCGATGCCATATTATAATGTAATGGAACTCTTGCTTACGTGATACTGGAAAAACGTTTTATTACGCCACGTGAAACCCCCAACTTCGAGAAATTTTTATCCGGTGTACATGTAGACTTGCAATAAGTGATACGATTTTCTTACGTCTCCTCTGTTTTTCATCACGGAGAACTTTATTTTTTTTTCCATTCTCAGGATGCAGATATAATGGGCCTGACATGACCAGGTGGTTAAAGCACTCGACTCGTAATATGAGGGTCACGGGCTCGAATCCCTTTCACACCAACCATGCTCGCCATTTCAGCCTTTAGTTATAAGGTAACGGTCAATCCCAGTATTCCATGCCGGGCCGGAACGTTAAGCTATTGTGAATTTAGATCTTGAAACAGCGTTTGACCGCATAAATCATTATCATTTTTTAAAGATACTCATAAAGGTGGTCGACGCAGGAGAGATCCAATAAGTGTTTGTTTGTTTTTCACACCAGCAACAGAACCTTTTATTTTATATTTTAACAAAAAAATAGTTTCTTAAGGTCAATATCAGTCTTCAGTTATCATCAAAGTCTATCATCTTAGGCTGATGATATAAACAGTTATATTAAACCGGAGTTAGAATTTCATGTTATTCAAAATACAACATAGGAATCAGAAGTACATTCCTTGTTTTATAGTTTGGCGCTTGTAAAACACAAACAGGAAATAAACAAGGCTATACGGGATGGACTTAAGGTTTGTTTGTTTGTTTTGAATTTCACGCAAAGCTACTCGAGGGCTATCTGCCACACCAAACATGCTCGCCCTCCCAGCCGTGGGGGCGTTATAATGTGACGGTCAATCCCACTTTTCGTTGGTAAAAGAGTAGCCCAAGAGTTGGCGGTGGGTGGTGATGACTAGTTGCCTTTCCTCTAGTCTTACACTGCTAAATTAGGGACGGCTAGCACAGATAGCCCTCGAGTAGCTTTGTGCGAAATTCAAAAACTAACAAACAAACAAACATTGTCTCAACTGACACAGTTTATATTTTCTTATCTTTCTGTACATTTATCCTGTATGTTTTGTCTCAACTGACACAGTTTATATTTTCTTATCTTTCTGTACATTTATCCTGTATGTTTTGTCTCAACTGACACAGTTTATATTTTCTTATCTTTCTGTACATTTATCCTGTATGTTTTGTCTCAACTGGCACAGTTTATATTTTCTTATCTTTCTGTACATTTATCCTGTATGTTTTGTCTCAACTGACACAGTTTATATTTTCTTATCTTTCTGTACATTTATCCTGTATGTTTTGTCTCAACTGACACAGTTTATATTTTCTTATCTTTCTGTACATTTATCCTGTATGTTTTGTCTCAACTGACACAGTTTATATTTTCTTATCTTTCTGTACATTTATCCTGTATGTTTTGTCTCAACTGACACAGTTTATATTTTCTTATCTTTCTGTACATTTATCCTGTATGTTTTGTCTCAACTGACACAGTTTATATTTTCTTATCTTTCTGTACATTTATCCTGTATGTTTCGTCTCAACTGACACAGTTTATATTTTCTTATCTTTCTGTACATTTATCCTGTATGTTTTGTCTCAACCGACACAGTTTATATTTTCTTATCTCTCTGTACATATATCCTGTATGTTTTGTCTCAACTGACAGAGTTTATATTTTCTTTTTCCGCCAGTTCTTCATCAACTGACCTTGCAGCTCGGCGAGGGGTCTTCAGTCGCCGCCATTATGGGTCAATTGAAATGGTGAGTGGTTATTATTCTTATCTGTGCTGGATATTTGTTAGTTTTAATGTTGTTTCTACAGCTGCTGTTAAGCTTTCGCTTTGTGTTCTGTATAAAATAATTATTTTGTTTTGTTAATACTGTTCTCTTCGGTTAAACAGATTCATTTTTGTTGACCTTTTTGACTCATGTTTTCCTTCGTCACCACTTTGATTATGAGTATGAATCTTCAAGAATGTTAAAGTAACACTGTTGAGCATGCTCTTACAGCGTATTGTCAGAAGCCACGTGTTTTACCGGCAGCCATAATAACATAATACGTAAAGCTTAGTCGTAATTCGATATCTGATATATGCAACCTTAACCGCTAAACCAACGACGAATCAATATTTCATACATCAATGTGTTGTTATCGACATTTCTACGATAACGTAATAAAAGACGGTTCGTTATTTATCTACTGCAAACATTAGCCATGATAAAACCCTATATATTAATCTGAGCTCAACCCCTACCACAAGATTTAATTTGTTTGTGAATTTCGCACAAAGCTAATTGAGGGCTATCTGTGCTAGCCGTCCCTAATTTAGCAGTGTAAGACTAGAGGGAAGGCAGCTAGTCATCACCACCCACCGCCAACTCTTGGGCTACTCTTTTACCAACGAATAGTGGGGATTGACTGTAACATTATAACGCCCCCACGCCTGAAAGGGCGAGCACATTTGGCGCGATGGGGATGCGAACCCGCGACCCTCAGATTACGAGTCGAACGCCTTAACACGCTTGGCCATGCTAGGCTACAAGATTTAATATATTAATAAATTTTATTTAAGTGGTTCAGTTTGAGTGTTCTTAAGCAAAAATATATATACAATGAACTATCTCCAGTGTTCTGCTCGCTACCGTATTGAAACCCAATTTTTATCATTGTAAACCTGCAGATGTTCTGTTGAGCCACCAGAGGGATGGTAGCTCTTTTCACTTTCGTTTGTTGTTGAGAGCAAAATTACACAATGGGCTATCTGCGTATAACCCACCATGAGTAGAGAAATCCGGATTTTAGAGTTATAAGCTATCAGACTTACTGCTGAGCCATTTGATGGGCGCAACTGTTTTTGATACACTACAGTATTAAATGCAGGATTTCAATAAAACAAGCCAAAAAATCTGCTCTATTTATGTGTCATTTAATGAGCTAACGCTTTCTTTCAATAGTCGGTGGCACAGCGGCACGTCTACGGACTTACAATACTAAAAACCTGTTTTCGATACCCGTTATGGGCAGAGCGCAGATAGACCATTGTGTAGCTCTGTGCTTAACTACAAATAAGCAATAAAATAAGTCACCCAGGCAAACTCTTTTGGTCCATTATAAAAGGTTCTATTCATTTAAAAGTAGATTTATTTATAAAGATAGCACAACAAGAAATAACCCTCGCTTATCCACGTATAGTTCAGTTCTCCAAAGAATGATAACACTATAATAAATGCATTTAATATATATAACTGAAAACAACTAAACTTTTCCTTCTGGTAAAATTCAAGATTAAAAAAACAACATAATTTAACGGGGGACCTGTCCCCCTCGATTCCCAAGGTGTGTTTGTAGAAATGTTAACAACGTTCCTTCTCACATTATTTTTACTATCTAAAGTTAACCTAGTTTTATTTGAATGTCATACTTTCATTAATCTTACTGATTGGTTTGAAAGGTAAGATAGACAGATGTGTTTGTATCTAGTAATTTAAAGAACTGTATCTCCAAATAATTCGTTCTAATTGTCGTTTGATATTTATGTTTATTTCTGCAGTGCACAATCCGTATATATCTACAAGTATGTACAAAACTTTCATGAAAATAAAGTTCTACGTCGGCTCGTGAAAATGATTGCGTTGTCTCGTGTTCAGTTTGAAATTGACTTCTCTCATTCTACGTCGGCTCGTGAAAATGATTGCGTTGTCTCGTGTTCAGTTTGAAATTGACTTCTCTCAAAGGGGGAAAAAATATGTATATATATATATATATATATATATATATATATATTGAATTCCATTTTATAGTTTCTACCCGGTAATTTTATTTAAAGTATCCTTTACAATGTTCTAAACTCCCCCCCCCCATAAACCATTGTATATTATAGTTTACAGGCTACCACGTTCATAATACGGCGTGCTGTATATACATCACTAACCATATATAACACTTTATCCTATTATTTAGTAACCAGAAATACATACAACTTTCCTACATAATCATTTGTTATTACTTCTAACACGTACTATTCTTTACCTCCTATATAGCGTTCATCCATCTCTACGTAAGATATACTGTTTAGTTGGTTCTACCCAGCCTGCACATTTTTCGCTAAGTTCTAGCTACATTATAATATTCATCAGGCGCCGCTAACGTATGATATCCTGTTTTATAACAGTTTTTCGTTACTGGTGTTCTTTGTTTTGAATTTCGCGCAAAGCTACTCGAGGGCTATCTGCGCTAGCCGTCCCTGTTTAGCAGTGTAAGACTAGAGGGAAGGCAGCTAGTCATCATCATCCACAGCCAACTCTTGGGCTACTCTTTTATTGACGAATAGTGAGATTGACCGTCACATTATAACGCCCCAACAGCTAAAAGGGCGAGCATGTTTGGTGTGACGGTGATTCGAACCCGCGACCCTTGGATTACGAGTCGAGTGTCTTAACCACCTGCCGGGCCTCCTGTTGTGCCTTAACTTGATTTACACTTTGTGTGAAATTTCTTCCCATGTGCATTAACTTGATTTACACTTTGTGTGAAATTTCTCCTCATGTGCCTTAACTTGATTTACACTTTGTGTGAAATTTCTCCTCATGTGCCTTAACTTGATTTACACTTTGTGTGAAATTTCTTCTCATGTGCCTTAACTTGATTTACACTTTGTGTGAAATTTCTCCTCATGTGCCTTAACGTGATTTACAATTTCTGTGAAATTTCTCGTCATGTGCCTTAACTTGATTTACACTTTGTGTGAAATTTCTCCTCATGTGCCTTAACTTGATTTACACTTTGTGTGAAATTTCTCCTTATGTACCTTAACGTGATTTACACTTTTGTGAAAATTCTCCTCATGTGCCTTAACGTGATTTACAATTTCTGTGAAATTTCTCCTCATGTGCCTTAACGTGATTTACACTTTGTGTGAAATTTCTCCTCATGTGCCTTAACTTGATTTACAATTTGTGTGAAATTTCTCCTTATATGCCTTAACTTGATTTACACTTTTGTGAAATTTCTCCTCATGTGCCTTAACGTGATTTACACTTTGTGTGAAATTTCTCCTCATGTGCCTTAACTTGATTTACACTTTGCATGAAATTTCTTCTCAAATTTATGGACACTTTTTTCTCCTACAACCGGTATTTAGCTTGTTTTAAAATAACAAATAAAAATATTATATTTCTACGTTATAACGTGTAACAGCAGAGGTAACTTCCGCACCGATGTGCTCAGAAACACGTTTCACTGAACCACCTTCTAATGAGGACGTAACTGTTCGTGTTTGCGGCGTAATTAAGTTGTAAACTTTCTTTGTTTACATCCAACCAGAAAGAAAAAAAAATATTGTTGGGACCCAGAAGTATTTTCTCAGATCGCTATAAACTACATCTGGAGTTTCAGGGAGAGGGCTATTTCTTTTCTCAATAAAATCCTCTCTACTCCCAGAAATCGGTTCTAATTTGGTGAACACCAGCGGCTAGAAGAACACAAAAAATAACATTTATTGAAGCTCAAGAGAAAATGTTAAGAAAATCCAATAAATTAAACAGTTTTAATAAAAGCGAACATAGAAACAAACCAGATGTAGAGAAGTTAGTGTTATTAAATTTTTGTTTGTTTGTTTGGGAATTTCGCACAAAGCTACTCGAGGGCTATCTGTGCTAGCCTTAGAGGGAAGGCAGCTAGTCATCACCACCCACCGCCAACTCTTGGGCTACTCTTTTACCAACGAATAGTGGGATTGACCGTCACATTATACACCCCCACGGCTGGGAGGGCGAGCATGTTTAGCGCGACGCGGGCTAGCGACCCGCGGATTACGAGTCGCACGCCTTACGCGCTTGGCCATGCCAGGCCTTCTCTTGTAAGAACTTCTAAGATGCGAATCTGTTTTTTGCTTGTTTAGTTGAAGGAGAGGGCATTCTTTCTAACCTATATTTATCTCAGTAACATCGACTGAGATACATTCGAGACATCTTCTGTCGAATGCGCGCCGCATTTCACATTACGCTTAATCATTGTATTGTCTGCTTTTATGAAAATCGAAACGGAAAAGCGTATCCCACGAGAAGTGTCGTGAAATAAAGTTGTTGCTATTGACTGTTCACACTTCACTGGTGTGTTTTGTACCGACAAAGCTTCTTTTTGATACTGTGTTACGTTTAGCATTCTGTATGAGCAGCTTACCTGCATAAGAATTAGTGGGGGAATTCTTGGTGGCTCAATATACCAACACACCTCCATCTTGTCTATTTCTGGTGTGTTTGTTTACACAATAGGGCTATCTGCGCTAGCCGTCTTTAATTAAATTAGCAGTGTAAGTCTAGAGAGAAGGCAACTACTTATCACCACCCACCGCCAACTCTTGGGCTACTCTTTTACCAACAAATAATATGATTGACCGTAACATTATAACGTCCCCACGTCTGAAAAGGCCGGAGTGTTTGGTGTGACGGGGATTCGAACCCGTGACCCTCTGATTACGAGTCGAGCGCCCTTACTACTGAGTTTATATGTAAGCAGTCGCTCCAGAGTAATAGTTTAACAAATTTCCTTTCGTTCTGTAACAAACGAGTCCCTCGGTGGGACATTGAAAACTGTAAGAAACTACAATGCTAAAATCCGGGGTTCGATCCCCTGAGTTGGACGCAGCAGATAACCCAATACGGCATCGCACCAAACAGAGGCATGAAAAGCATATGAATTTGAAAAATTACATTGTTAAATATGTTAAAATAGGTTTCCTAGTTTGGCGCCAAGCTTATAACAAAGACATGTAATATATCTCATGGGGATCTTAACTATATTGCAATGACCCTGAATGTAATCCTAGATTTTGGTTCATGAAGAAACAATAGTCCCTAAAATGCATCGATAGAACATTGATGAATTTAAATTGTTTTATTTTGTATAGTTTATTTTAAAGAAAAGGCTAGATTCACTTTTTTTTTTGTGGCAATATTTTTGTTGTTTTTTTTTTATCGTGTCTTCCATCGCATCTTTGGTTTTGTATCACAGATTTTTATGTTTAAAGTAACACTGTTCCTGTGTGGCGGCCATCGTCAGCAGATTTATTTTTTGTTTCAAATCATATTTAGTCTTATTTCTTTCACTCGTTTCTTTAGAAACCAATCTTAGGGTTTGTTTCTTAGGCGACCCGGCATGGCCAAGCGTGTAAAGGCATGCGATTCGTAATCTGAGGGTCGTGGGTTCGCATCCCCTTTGCGACAAACATTCTCGCCCTTTCAGCCGTGGGGGCGTTATAATGTGACGGTCAATCCCACTATTCGTTAGTAAAAGAGTAGCCCAAGAGTTGGCGGTGGGTGGTGATGACTAGTTGCCTTCCCTCTAGTCTTACGCTGCTAAATTAGGGACGGCTACCATAGATAGCTCTCGTGTAGCTTTGTGCGAAATCCAAAACAACAAGCAAGTTTCTTGGACAACCGTTTTCAGCGTGTGTTTTTTTTATTTCCTCTAGTTTTTATATAGCCTTCCTTACTTTAATATCAACATCAAACCGTTAGTAAACCTGTAAACTGAAACACACTTCGGTGGCCTTGCCTTCGTTTGTTTAAATATCAAAGTTCAGGATTTAATGTCAATTACTGCAGGTACTTATGGGAAGGATCTCGTATGAATGTCAACATATATTATCTAATAGGCAGATGTCATTAATGGCAGACGTCTGAGTACTTTTTTTTTTGTTAGTAACACCTCATGAGTACCTACGATAACGGCTCTCAGCCAATTATAAAATGAGATTTGTGACACACTATGAGATAATGTACTTTGTATTTATAACATTATAAGATGCAGAAATACTAAGTTTGAATATTTACTGTAACCATAGATACCCTCAACCCCTCGTTTGTGAAGAGACGTACGAGGGCGCATGCCTGCGTTTTTCTTATAGCAAAGCCACATCAGACTATCTGCTGAGACCACCGAAAGGAATCGAATCCCTGGTTTTAGCGTTGTAAATCCGTAGACTTACTGCTGTACTAGCGGTGGGTTGTGCGTTTAAAAAAACCTACATAAGTTTATTACTGCGTTTGGGTGTGTGTGTGTGATTCCTTATAGGAAAGCCACATCGGGCTATCTGCTGAGTCCACCGAGGAGAATCGAACTGTGTTTCTCCTTCTTGATGACGAGAAACC
Organism: Tachypleus tridentatus; assembly: GCF_004210375.1. Taxonomy (NCBI): domain Eukaryota; kingdom Metazoa; phylum Arthropoda; class Merostomata; order Xiphosura; family Limulidae; genus Tachypleus; species Tachypleus tridentatus. The sequence continues at coordinate 19,405,734 of NC_134834.1, forward strand.
CACTTGAAATAAAAATGTATCTCAGAACGGCTGGTATGGATATTAACACTTTTATTGATAAGAAGAGAACAACGTTTTGACCTTCCTAGGTCATCTTCAGGTTACGAACTGTGTTAAACTCAAATCTACAAAATGGGCTATCTGTGATCTACCCACCACGGGTATCGAAACCCAGTTTATAGCGTTGTAAGCCTACAGGCATGCCGCTGTGCCACTGGGTGCTTATTATTGTGTTTAATACATTTCCCATTCTTTCCTTTTTGCATTCTATTCCAAAAGAAAACAACGTTGCAGTATATTTTGTTTCAAAAATCTTCCAACCAGGTTTTTATTTTATTTTAAATACAACTGTAATCTCTCCTTTGAAACCTATTACTCAATAACCATCATGAAACCAGACAAATATAGATTACTTTCCAATATTACTCAATAACCGTCATGAAACCAGAAAAATATAGATTACTTTCCAAAGTTATTACAACTGTTGTTTTTTTCTGAAAACACTAGTGAGTTAACCAGAGTGAGTATCTCCGAAAAGTGAGTGCAAAGATTCCTGGTTCACGACCTTTAAGGCTGTGGATGCGCCATGACAGTTAGATCAACTCGGATAAAACCAGCCGAAACAATTGGTGTTGATTAACTGCACTTTCTCTCGTCAAAATTAAGGATGATTATAAAAGGCCAAATGTGCAAAATTCTGAAACAAACAAACATTATGAAGTTGGAATTTTGATCACCTTGTTTTCCACCAATCACAGGCGACTCATTATCATTACTATTGCAGTTGGTGTTTGGTTTATCATGTTTAATCAACTTATCGCCTATCATCTTAAAATAACTCTAATATCTTACAGTTACTTATTAATAAGTTATTAGATAACTAGAGATTGTTCATGAGAAACAACAACTGAAAAAAAAAAACATGTTTTAATTCTGAGCGACCAAAATGTTGACACGGTTTAAATAAACCCGTGCAACTAAAACCCCCTTAGACCTCATTATCTGGAGAATTCCTGTAACACTTTCGAAGTTTTTCTGTTATTCGTATTTTTGGACGAAAGAAAAGTCCACATGCAAGAACTTTAATATAAAACTTTGGGAAACAGATAAAAAATCAAAAATCAACTGTGAGAGAAGATAAAAAAATCCGTTGTAGAAGGAATCAACCATCAACTGTGACAAGTGATCAAAAGTTAATTGTAAAGATGTTCAAAAATTAACTGTGGAAAGAAATGAAAGATCAACTGTGAGAGAAGATCAAAAATCAACTGGTTATAATCATATAAAACTGAGAATTATTATATTTTCGTACACTAGAGATCATTTTACAACGCAAGCAAGATTTAAAAAACGAAAACTGACACCAGACTAGAAACAAGAACTATATTTATTGTATTCAGTTCCTTGTAGATGAAGATTCTTTTTAATATTCGAAATACGTGAGCCCATCTCTTCTATATTAAACGTAACAGTAGATAATCTGCATCGCGCCATACCTTGTTACCTTTCAATATATTGATTCTGCCTTGCTTGACTTGCTGTTGTATATAAATAGGAATTCTCTTTCACTACATGATCTTCCACCAGGGGTTCTATTACCGCCAACATATAGATTTATGTATTGCAAAGCTAGTGAGTGACGTCAGGAAGATGGGACACGACGTTCAACAAACGAGGCTTATCTCAGTATAAAGAAATAACTTTCTCTCTTGTACTTCATTATCAGCCAACCAGATGCATGAAGAGTTGAAGAGTTCTGACTGGAATAACTTTAGAATGAAAACACTGAGGATTAATTTATATGGTGAATTATAACTATTCAGAACTCAGTAAGTGTGAAAACATAAATACAGCCAAGACATTGCTTTACGGGAAATGTTAAACACGCACGGATTCTAGTTCGAGAAAAAACGTCATGTGGATATATTTGTTTTCACGTGTAAAAATAAGTCTCTATTCTAATCTGAAATACACTCAGACAGAAGAATTCTTCAGTGGCACATGTTTCCCTAACTTTGTAGTGTCGTGGTTTTTAAAATTGTTACTAAACGCAGTAATGTTATTTCCAATGTATGTGTAAGTCATTTAGTATTTATTTCTCTACATGAAAGTAACCTTAAGAAACACAACAAGAGAGAAAAGAAACCAACAAGATGGTAAACAGTCTGAGTAAAAATGTGCAATGATAGAAAGAACAATTGTCAGTCACTAAGAGCATCATATGTGTGTTCATGTGTCAAATTAAAGAAGTAATGACAAACTGTTTAAGACAGAAAACACAGAAGGAAAGATAATAATAAAACATCAACTACAAGCGTGTTATGACGAAATGTGACGTCACACATTGTATACTAAGGATGTATAAAAAAGAAACGTAATTTATACATAGCAGACAATAAGAACAAACGGACTGATGAATCAAACAACTGATCCACATCAACGAGAATTCACTTAAGAAATGAATAATTAATTAGATTCTGTAAACAGATCTCCTTGTTGTTTCAACTTACCAACCCAATACCATTTCCAGTGTATGTTGTTCTTTTTATAAAAAATAAATATAAAAGTTTCCTATCTTTCACTACTTCAGATAACAACTGATAAAAACTGTTATGTTTATTGTTGTAAAAGTTTCTTATTATAATAAAACATTTGTTTATTATTACCCTTACGTTTAGGTGTAGTGTGTTGAGTATTCTTATTGAAATGAAACATTTGTTTATTATTACACTTACGTTTAGGTGTAGTGTGTTGAGTATTCTTATTGAAATGAAACATTTGTTTATTATTACCCTTACGTTTAGGTGTAGTGTGTTGAGTATTCTTATTAAAATAAAACATTTGTTTATTATTACCCTTACGTTCTGGTGTTGTGTGTTGAGTATTCTTTTTAAAATGAAACATTTGTTTATTATTACCCTTACGTTTAGTTGTAGTGTGTTGAGTATTCTTAATAAAAAGAAACATTTGTTTATTATTACCCTTACGTTCTTGTGTAGTGTGTTGAGTATTCTTATTGAAATGAAACATTTGTTTATTATTACCCTTACGTTTAGGTGTAGTGTGTTGAGTATTCTTATTATAATAAAACATTTGTTTATTATTTCCCTTACGTTCTGGTGCAGTGTGTTGAGTATTCTTATTAAAATGAAACATTTGTTTATTATTTCCATTACGTTTAAGTGTAATGTGTTGAGTATTCTTATTAATATAAACATTTATTTATTATTACCCTTACGTTTAGGTGTAGTGTGCTTAGTATTCTTTTTAAAGTGAAACATTTGTTTATTATTACCCTTACGTTTAAGTGTTGTGTGTTGAGTATTCTTATTAAAATGAAACATTTGTTTATTATTACTCTTACGTTTAAGTGTGGTGTGTTGTGTATTCTTATTAAAATCAAATTTTGTTTATTATTTCCCTTATGTTTAAGTGTAGTGTGGTGAGTATTCTTTTTAAAATGAAACATTTGTTTATTATTTCCCTTACGTTTAAGTGTAGTGTGGTGAGTATTCTTTTTAAAATGAAACATTTGTTTATTATTTCCCTTATGTTTAAGTGCAGTGTGTTGAGTATTCTTTTTAAAATGAAACATTTGTTCATTTTTTCCCTTACGTTTAAGGGTAATGTGTTGAGTATTCTTATTAATATAAAACATTTATTTATTATTACTCTTACGTTTAGGTGTAGTGTGTTGAATATTCTTATTAAAATGAAACATTTGTTTATTATTACTCTTACGTTTAGGTGTAGTGTGTTGAGTATTCCTTTTAAACTGAAACATTTGTTTATTATTACTCTTACGTTTAAGTGTGGTGTGTTGTGTATTCTTATTAAAATCAAATTTTGTTTATTATTTTCCTTACGTTTTGGTATAGTGTGTTGAGTATTCTTTTTAAAATGAAACATTTGTTTATTATTTCCCTTACGTTTAAGTGTAGTGTGTTGAGTATTCTTATTAATATAAAACATTTGTTTATTATTACTCTTACGTTTAGGTGTAGTGTGTTGAATATTCTTATTAAAATGAAACATTTGTTTATTATTACTCTTACGTTTAAGTGTGGTGTGTTGTGTATTCTTATTAAAATCAAATTTTGTTTATTATTTTCCTTACGTTTTGGTATAGTGTGTTGAGTATTCTTTTTAAAATGAAACATTTGTTTATTATTTCCCTTACGTTTAAGTGTAGTGTGTTGAGTATTCTTATTAATATAAAACATTTGTTTATTATTACCCTTACGTTTAGGTGTAATGTGTTGAGTATACTTTTTAAAATGAAACATTTTTTTATTATGTGAACTATGATTCACTTCTTTTAAATGTATGCCGGGTGTGTCCACGTTATTAACATGCCGGACTGTAAATCCAAGTCCACGGCTGAAAGGGCGAGCATGTTTCGTGTGACGGGTATTCGAACCCGCGCCCCTCGGATTATGAGTCTAGTACCTTATCCATCTGGCCATGCCGGGCCAATTATTGAGGAAGTTATGTTTAGTTTTAGTAGAAACATACATAAAATAAACGTTTCTTAAAGTAAATCAATAAGGCATTTCAAGATGCTGGTCATATCCTTCATGTTTATGCGTCACATCGCTGTAAGAAATCTAATCTAGATTCAATAGTTCTTTCGTCTGCCTCAAACATTCACCGTAGGCTTAGCTTTGAAACTGGATTAATTATCTAACTATTTCATTATAGATTCTGCTAAATACATCTGTATAAATATAATAGTATTGTCTGTTGATGGTCTATGTAGCTGCTTTGCATGACGCAGAAATTTATTAGGTCCATTTGGAGTTACGTATAAATGTTTAGCTTTTCACTGTGCGTTTTGCAGTTTTAATGGCATTTTGTACCACTACTTTGCCCCCTGTGGATTGAATTTCACCAAATTTGGCGCGAAGGTTTATAAGGTCCCTGCGGAAATATCATGGAAACTTGCAGTTTCACGTTTTGTGTTTTTTATTTTTTATGGATGTTTTCGTTTGTTTGTTTATAAGGAAACAACTCTCCATGTTTTAAAGTAACCGTTTATTAACCGTGAATTTACTTAACTTCTGTCCAGGGTACGGGTACTTTCGCTAATATCAAATAAAATCAATCTACACACTTTGATCTAAGAACTCAATTTATCTCTATAGCTGAATTTTGTTTGTTTGTTTGCTTCTGAATTTCGTTCAAAGCTACACGAGGGCTATCTGCGCTAGCCGTCTCTAATTTTGCAGTGTAAGACTAGAGGGAAGGCAGCTAGTCATCACCACCCACCGCCAACTCTTGGGCTACTCTTTTACCAACGAATAGCGGGATTGACCGCAACATTATAACGCCCCCACGGCTGAAAGGACAAGCATGTTTAGTGCGACCGGGATTCGAACTCACGACCCACAGATTACGAATCGAACGTCTTGACCCACCTAGCCATGCCGGGCCATAATTTTGTTTGTTTGCTTGTAGTTAAGCGCAAAGCAACACAGTGTGTTATAAGCGCAAAAATAACGCAATGTGTTATATGTGCTTTACCCATCACAACATGTACCCAAACCCACTTTTTAGTGTTATAAGCTCTCGCTGAGCAACTCAGGAAAGGGGAGACAAATTTGATAAGATAAGATTTAAAGACACGGCTTCAACCACATTGTTTTATTTCCCACTGATCATTTTGGCACATCTGCTCTAGACAATGTTTGACTTTGTCGAGATAAAGTGTAATTTTAGACATCCGGTTACGTATGACCAATTTTATTAGACGAACTTGCGTAGTCCACTGCTTATCGTGTCGGACTCTAGATTTATTTGTCAAAAATTTGTGTTTTATTACCGCAAGAAAAAAAAAAGATAAAATGAAAAGCACGTTGCTTGTTTTACACGCGTGAGGGCATTGTAAAAGTCATAGCAAATGTTTAGTCAGACGGAAGTAGTCTTAGATTTAACACTGGGCACTTCTGACTAGCTACTTATTCTCTCTATTTCTATAAGTTCAAAGGTAAGTAATGTTATGCGAATATCCAAAACCAAAGAAACAATCATTTCTGAAGATTAGTTTCGTAGCCTGTATCACATACCCTAATAATAGTGGTACGGATATCTGAAAAACCTCTATAGTCATATTTGCTAGCCTCCCTGCTAGTACAGTCGTAAGTCTACGGATTTAAGATCAGGGATTCGATTCCCCTCGGTGAGCTCAGCAGATAGCTAGAAGAAAACCGATACGCATGTATTTGCTATTTTAAAATTTATGTTCGTTTCTCATGCAACGAGTGTTGTTAAATCTTACATTATAACAAATACAAGTCAGATTTTTTTTTTTTTTGTCAGTGAATACCATTTCTTAAGCCTTTTCGTCTGCTGATTTTGTTGAAACGTTTCGGCCTTTATCACCACATTTTGACACAAGTGACTAAATACTCACAGGTAAACACTGTAATGTATTCTGTGGTTTTACTCATAACTTACTAAAGTCGAGATTTACAACAAAACGGCTGCATATCACCTGTAACATTCCATGGTCAAAATCTTGAAAAAACATGGCTACATTTGGCTTATCTTGAAACTTACCAATGCTAGGATTGTGAAAACATGGCTACATTTGGCTTATCGTGAAACTTACCAATGCTAGGATTGTGAAAACATGGCTGCATTTGGCTTATCGTGAAACTTACGAATGCCAGAATCGTGAAAAAAAATGGCTACATTTGGCTTATCGTGAAACTTACCATTACCATGAAAAAAATGGCTACATTTGGCTTATCTCGAAACTTACTAATGTTGTGATCTTGAAAAAAATGGCTACATTTGGCTTATCTCGAAACTTACCAATGTTGGGATCTTGAAAAAAATGGCTACATTTGGCTTATCTTGAAACTCACCAATGCTAGGATTGTGAATAAATGGCTACATTTGGCTTATCGTGAAACTTACCAGATGCAGCCACTTCTTTCACGACCCTGGCATTGGTCAAAAACGCAAAAGAAGTGGCTAAACGTGGTTTATTCTGAAACTTACCAAGGTATGAAACCTTAAAGTGGTTATATGTAATTTATTCTGTATCAAACTCACGATAGTTAAAGAAATGATTATACGTGCCTTATCCTGTGACGTAAGTTAGTGCGAGTTAATCTTTTACAACTTGCTTATTCGCGGGTTATCTCTCACAAACCAGAAAACTTTTTTACTAAATATTTTTTATGAGAAAGCAACAATAGAAATATTGAACACCATATTCTAAAGCATGAAAGATCAAATAGAAAACGTCATCATAAACAAACTATGTTAATTAATAGGATTTCTTTCCTAATACAATAACTAAGTAGTTCTTCGTAGTTTACTTACCGTCTGCATAAATAATATTGAAAACTGTGTCTCCAAATGAGGTCAGCTAAAAAGGATATTACAGTGTAACTCCTTAGTTTATATTTGTTTTTAATGACGTGCATTGTTTTACCAGGAACAATAATCGAGACAATGCTAGACTTATGGGTATTATTAACGTTGACAAATTGATATCAAGACGACAGTGACACCAAGAGTCCTGGAGAGGACTTGTGGTCGAGACGTTGAAAGAATGGATATGCTGTTATAGCATTCTTGGTGTCACTGCTGACTTATTTCGTTTCTGATAAAGGTAAACATATGCAGATTAGCACACATTCGCAGCAATGATATACGTGGTAGGTTTAAAAACAGTGCCTTGGGTAAAGCTGTAGATGTAGCAATTGATTCTTCAAGGTAACAAAGGTTGCTTTTTATCTGAATTTTTACTTTCCTACACGGTGGTGTGCAAAAGCAAGAAAAAATCCATTTGCTCGGTAGAGGTCGTCTTTACTGATATGAATTAGAAACTTAGAAGCCAGAAGAATTTTCTAATTTTCTTTGACTACTAAACTGAATTCAAATCTCGCTTGGTACCAAGGGAGAACACTCATGTTTATTACTTTCTGCCATTACAACATAACGCTAAGAAAATCCAATGAGAAACAGATTGTTTAAGAACTTAGAGAAACAACATGTAAACAGATCTTTAGAGACTCTGATGTCACCTCAGCAGAAATGCCTTTTAGTAGCAATTAGAAAGAAGCTAATTTTATGTTTAGACCAGTGGTTCCCAACCAGAGGTGCGAGATAACACTTGTTTTGGCCACTTTCACCTTTAATCTCAAATAAATAATTACTGTAAGGGGTGCGAGAACATATTAATTTTTTTTAGGGATGCGGGGCATGAAAAAGGTTGGGAACCACTGGTTTAGACCAATCAAAAACGAAAATTCAATCTAGTGAATCTCTATTGGTCGTTTGAAGCTCAGTTGTTATATATATATATTTGCAGACACGTTCTGCTTTTCTTCATAGTCGACTCCGTTAAGTGGTTAGAAAAGCGACGGATGTTTTTGACTGGTTCCCTTCCACTCCGTCAACAGTTATTAATCAGCGGTGGATAGGCCTAGATATCTAGAGACATTGATATATTCTGACCTGGCATGGCCTGATGGTTAGTGCTCTCGACTCGTAATCTGTGGGTCGAGGGTTCAAATCCCCGTCGCAGAACATGATCGTTCTCTCAGCCATGTGGGCCCTTTATAAAGTCGATCAATGCTATTATTTGTTAATAAAAGTGTAGCCCAAGAGTTGCCAATGGATGGTTTTTAACTAGCTACCTTCCTTCTGATCTGCCCCCTGCTAGTACAGCGGTATGTCTACGGATTTACAACGCTAAAATCAGGAGTTCGATTCCTCTCGGTGGGCTCAGCAGATAGCCCAATGTGGCTTTGCAATAAGAAAACACAAACACACTCCTTCTGATCTACCACATTTAATTAAAGACGGCAAGTACAGGTAACCCTCGAATAACTTTGCGAGAAATTCAAAACAAAACAAACAAATTGATCTCGCTGTTTGTCGCATAATGTTTGTGTGTGTGTGTGTGTTTCTCATCGCAAAGCCACATCAGGCTATCTGCTGTATCCACCGATGGGAATCGAAACATTGATCTTAGCGTTGTAAATCTGTAGGTATATCGCTGTCTTTACCAACGTAAGGTTTAACAAACACCAAAATATCGGTCTATAATATCTCTCTATTTCGTAAGAGCCACTTTGAAAAGAAAACACACATAAAAATTCAGTTTCCTTCACAGAACATTGTAGTGTATAAAAATATCTGTTCTTTATTAAGTATTCGTAAAATAAGCTCATTAAAACTGAAGCACTCTATGATAAAACTATTGAAAATTTTGTAACGTACACTCAATGAACGTAGCTAATTAAATATAATATTCGAACTTGTTGGTTGTTTCTGTTTTGTTTTTTTTAATTTCGCGCAAATCTACACGAAGGTTATTTGCGCTAGCCGTTCCTAATTTAGCAGTGAAACACTAGAGGGAAGGAAGCTAGTCATCACCTCCTCACTACCAACTCTTGGGCTACTTTTTTACCAACGAATAGATGGATTGACCATAACACTATAACTCCCCCACGCCTGAAATGGCAGTATGTTTGGCGTGATGGGGGATTCGAACCTCAACCCTCAGGTTACGAGCCGAGCGCCCCTAACCACCTACTCGTGCTGGGGTTCAAGCTATGTTACCTATAATTATCACAAAGTATTATTTCGTCCGTTTGTGAAAATGATCGATGTGTGTACCTCAAAAATATTTTAGATTTTATATTGAAAATAAACAATGTGCATTTTGTGGTGACTGAGAAAAATAATAAATTATTGATGTTGTAACAACACTGACTTAGATAAGTAACGTAATTTTGACGAGGGACATTTGAAAGAAACAACAGTTAGCAGAAACTGTCTCTGAGCTGGGAAAAAAAAATCTAGAAATTGATTTCTCTATTCACCGAACCTTATAGATCCAGGTTGCCTGAATCGTTGCTTAAGTGAACGTTTGTATGTCTGTCTGTCTCTGTTGATTTATCGACCGTCGTGCAAGTCGTCTTAAGTGATTTCAGTCTCTAGTTTAGCCTAACGTCGTTCACGAGCTTAAATATTGCAATAACCCATCTACGTCCAACAATATGTTTCTTTTCGCTTCACTTTTTCCTTTAAAAAAAAAACACTAAAGAAATATAGTTTTACTCTTTACATAAAACCTAAACATGTTATTTTATGTGATTGACGGTTTAATTTTTGTGTACGTTTAACGCATAGAAAATCGTATTATAATGTACGTTATTGTTACTCCAATTTGTTTGAGTGGTAAATGTGAATTTTAGAGACGACAATTTCGTTTGTTTGTTTCTTTTGGAATTTCGCACAAAGCTACTCGAGGGCTATCTGTGCTAGCCGTCCCTAATTTAGCAGTGTAAGACTAGAGGGAAGGCAGCTAGTCATCACCACCCACCGCCAACTCTTGGGCTACTCTTTTACCAACGAATAATGGGATTGACCGTCACATTATAACGCCCCCACGGCTGAAAGGGCGAACATGTTTGGCGCGACTGGGATGCGAACCCGCGATCCTCGGATAACGAGTCGCACGCCTTAACACGCTTTACCATGCCGGGCCTAGAGACGACAAATGATTGTATTTATTTCTACTAAAAACACAGCAAATAAATATGATGTTCACTTCCTTCAAGTAGTAGTTAGGCACTGAATTTGAGGTTTAATTTTAAGAGGTTTATTTAGGAGTAAGTTCCCCTTAAAACTCCCTCACCATTGCGAACTCTCTAAGCGCATTTTGGGGTTTGTTGTATTACTGTTTGGGGCCTCGCGTTTTTCTTTTCAAAACGCCCCCGTCTCCAGTGACTCAGTAGTAAGTCCTAAGGCTAAAAATAAGGTTTCGATACTTATGGTGGGCACAGCACAAACAGCCTATTGTGTAGCTTTGTCTTAACAACAAACAGCAACTTTCCAGGACTGTTCAACTGTGTAGCTTTGGTTTAACAACAAACAGTAGCTTCCTGAGACAAAATACTTTGTTCGATCGTTTCAAAAATATCTCAATATGCAATTTGCAATATTATCCATAACTTAAACATAAGACTTTGTTCTTTAAATACGATATCGGACTTAAGATAAAGCCTACTTAATGTAAAGCAGAATAGTGATCTCAAATATAAAAAGTAATATAGAAACTTGCAGACAACCTGCATGTAGTTGTAATACCAAATTACGAATTATTTCATTTGTTTATGGCAAAGAATTATATAAATATTGGAAACGCTGATTGGTCCTGCCAATGAGTGTTTCTGATTGATCATCAGAAAGTGAGTGATTTTTTACTAAATGAACATGTCTACAGTGTTCTGTCGTAAAGCACACACAAAAAACAGAAACTCAGTTGTTCGGAAATTCATGTTTAGTGTGTCCATCTTGACTTTAAACTGATTAGTAATATAGTACATTGGTATTGTTTTTATAATTGTTATTAGACGTGAACAAGAGTCGCATCCAGTACGTTTACTGGACGAACTGAATAATCAGCGCCACTTGGTGACAAAAATATTTGGTACTGGAATAATATTTCCCAACGTCTCATTGAGCCATCTACCGTTAATTATAGCTTTTAACTATTTATTTATAAAGTGTATTTTTTTTACGACGCGTTCAGAAAACGAAAAATTTAATAAAAAGCGAAGAATTCGAACATAGATTTAGATTTCATATTCATAGTGCTAAAGCAGCGTCACAAACCGAACTAGCTTAAGACGAGTTGGACCGATGATTAGTTATTTGAATTTCGCGCAAAGCTACACGAGGGCTATCTGCGCTAACCTTCCCTAATTTAGCAGTGTAAGCCGAGAGGGAAGGAAGCTAGTCATCACCGCCAACTCTTGGGCTACTCTTTTACCAACGAATAGTAGGATTGACTGTCGCTTTATAACGCCCCACGGCTGAAAGGGCGAGCATATTTGGTGCAATCGGGATTCGAACCTGCAACATTCAGATTACGAGTCGAACGCCTTAACCCACGTGGCCATGTAGGCCTAATTAGTTACAAGTAGCAAGAATTTGCTTTGACCTTTTTCGTTTCGTTTTGAAGAAAATCAAGAGAAGTTTTGGAGGGACCAGGTCGTTGGTACCGGTCATCCCAATGGTCAGCTATTCTAGCTATTACTGAGGTTATCTGTCGCTATCCCTAATTTTAGACAGCCAGAATAAAGAAGGGCAACTGGACACAAGCGGCCATCGCCACTTCTTGACCTATTACTTTTACAAATGAATAATGAAATTGACCACCACATTATAACAACTCCACAGACGAAACGATGAGCATGTTTGACCCTGGGTTTCGATCCCGCAGCCTGAAGATTGTGAGTCGAGTGCCTTAATCATCAGGTCCCTAGACTGTAGCATTTTTTAGGATAATACTCAGTTCTTGTCTCTTCTGAAAATGCGCGCGCACTTTAATACTTAAATGAGCATACGTGTGAGCACTTCGTTTAAGCAAACTTATACAAAAAGGCATATAACAAAATACTAAAGGCTTAGCAAAGTGTTTTTTTTTTAAAAAAAAGGTCTGTAGTTAGCTTTAACAACAACATTAGAAGTTTATTTAATGATAGTTTCAACTACGGTAAAGTTTAGCCCCAATTAAACTAAAGTTAAAATCACACGTAAGTTACATTGTTAATCTATCTGGTGGCCCGGAATGGCCAGGTGGGTTAAGGGGTGCGACTCGTAATCCGAGGGTCGCTGGTTCGTCCCCGTCGCGCCAAACATTCTCGCCCTTTCAGCCATGGGGGCGTTATAATGTTACGGTCAATCCCATTATTCGTTGGTAAAAGAGTGGCCCAAGGGTTGGCGGTGGGTGGTGATGACTAGCTGCCTTCCCTCTAGTCTTACACTGCTAAATTAGGGACGGATAGCACAGATAGCCCTCGTGTAGCTTTGCGCGAGATTCAGAAACAAACAAAACAAACATAATCTATCTGGTATCGAGCATGGTAAATCTTGAAGAGGGTTGGTTCTACAAAAAACGTTAGAGCATGCTTTGATAAATTTTGAATATTGTATTAACTTCATTTCACATGTTTATGATTATATTTTACTGACAATATTTTGCACACATGTAGTTCAGCAAAAAATCTGGAGGCTCACCACGTTAGGGTTTTGATACCAGTTGTGGACACAGCACAGGTAGCCCATTGCGTAGCTTTGCGCTTGACAGCAAATAAACAAAGGCCATATTTTGAAATATAGTTTAAGGATGATTTTACACCGAAGTAAGTAAATTATATTTTTTTAATCAGACAATGATATAAAAAGTGATATCTTTTCTTTTCGGCCCGGCACGGCCAGGTGGGTTAAGGCGTTCGACTCGTAATCTGAGGGTTGCTGGTTTGAATCCTTGTCGCACCAAACATGCTCGCCCCTTTTAGCCGTGGGGGCGTTATAATGTCACGGTCAATCCCACTATTCGTTGGTAAAAGAGTAGCCCAAGAGTTGGCGGTGGGTAATGATGACTAGCTGCCTTCCCTCTAGTCTTACACTGCTAAATTAGGGACGGCTAGCGCAGATAGCCCTCGTGTAGCTTTGCGCGAAACTCAAAAACAAACAAAACAAACATAATCTGTCTGGTATCGAGCATGGTAAATCTTGAAGAGGGTTGGTTCTACAAAAAACGTTAGAGCATGTTTTGATAAATTCTGAATATTGTATTAACTTCATTTCACATGTTTATGATTATATTTTACTGACAATATTTTGCACACATGTAGTTCAGCAAAAAATCTGGAGGCTCACCACGTTAGGGTTTTGATACCAGTTGTGGACACAGCACAGGTAGCCCATTGCGTAGCTTTGCGCTTGACAGCAAATAAACAAAGGCCATATTTTGAAATATAGTTTTAGGATGCTTTTACACCGAAGTAAGTAAATTATATTTTTTTAATCAGACAATGATATAAAAAGTGATATCTTTTCTTTTCGGCCCGGCACGGCCAGGTGGGTTAAGGCGTTCGACTCGTAATCTGAGGGTTGCTGGTTTGAATCCTTGTCGCACCAAACATGCTCGCCCCTTTTAGCCGTGGGGCGTTATAATGTCACGGTCAATCCCACTATTCGTTGGTAAAAGAGTAGCCCAAGAGTTGGCGGTGGGTAATGATGACTAGCTGCCTTCCCTCTAGTCTTACACTGCTAAACAGGGACGGCTAACACAGATAGCCCTCGTGTAGCTTTGGGCGAAATTCAAAGACAAACTTTTCTTTCTTTTTTTTTTCAGCTCACTTCTGTTGAGAACAATGGCGCTGACCTCTCTAGAAGATTCCGAGTCGAAAATGGAGAAAGGGTAGAAAGAGATGAAGTAAGTTCACGTTGGACTTTGTAGCTAATGTTCTTCCTGTCTCGAACAAAAGTTGAGCAAACCTCAATCACGTCCCTAAACAAAAATGTTTAAAACAGGATAATCCTGGAGAAGAAAATATCGTTGAGGTTTTCTAAGAAGTCCCGAACTCTCCTGTTAACTTCTAGTTAGATATATAAAAATCTCTCGAATATATTTTTGAAACCGTATTATTGTTTTTTCTTTGTTTTTATTATTTCACACTGACCCCATCGGTAATTCTAGTCTTAACCTTTGAACTTGACTGACGTTTCTGTTCCCAGCTGTACGGGTCACCAAGTACTCCAGTTTTAGAAAATCCAGAATGTCAAACCCGGTGGTACTTCAAATACTTCCTCGGACGACGTAAGTTGTAAATTTGCAATATCGTAAACTTACGTCTCAAATAGACAATCTAAGAATTCGCTCGTTTCATATAAAACTTCTCAAAACTGATACATTTTTTTTCTACAACGTGCCCCTTAGTGGTACAGCAGTATGTCTGCGGACTCACACGGCTAAAAATTGTGATTCGACACCCGTGGTGGGCAGAGCATTGTGTACCTTTGTGCTCAATTCCAAATAAACCAAACCTACAATGTATTCATTCGGTGGGACAGCTGTAAGTCTTCGAATTCGTAAGGCTACATTCTGAAGCTACATTCTACACACAACACATAGCTCGACTTGACTTTGTTCTAAATAGCAGAATATATATTTTGAACAAAAGTCACAAATTTATGATTTAAGAACTTCGCTACAGTTTTGCCTTATTCTAGCGCAAAGCTATACAATGGTATACTTGTGCTTTGTCCATCACTGGGACTCGAATCCTTGTCTTTAGCTTTGAGAGTTTCCAAACTTAACTCTGACATACTGGGAGACGTCTCACTTTGGGAAGTTTCAATGAAATCGATTCCCATTTATCTATTAATTTTATATTTTAATTGATTTACTATTGTATATTTATTTCAATATCTATGTTGGTTTCAGTTTAATATATATTTGGAAATGCATGTAACTTATATTGTTAAATGTGTATTGCGAAGACCACGCCTATTTTTAAGTTTATAGAAGATTCTCGATCACCAGAATCAACAAGGTACAACGTGTGTATGTAATGTGCCAGTATTGTTGTTTTCGCTGAAATTTCTAAAAAAAATTTCCTCTCAAGTTTGTAAAAGGAAACCAACGCAACGCAGGGAGACAGGTTTATATTGTTGGTTTGCTACATTTGGTACACTTTATACCTCGGAAGCTATAATTGTGATTAACGCTTATTATTCAGAAAACTACAGACATTTCACCAGGAACGTTTATAGATTTCTAACATTACGCACCGCTCAACTTTAGAGAATTAACTTCGTATGTTAGTATTAGTACGAGGGCATTAGATATCTTCTTCGGTGAAAGGTTAGCTTATAAACTGCGTGAAGCTAGCCAGGAATAATGCTAACTAGCTTCCTGTCAAGTGAATTGTGCTTGGGTATCAACATAGAATTAATTCGCTCATAGTAAACCGTCGATACAATATTCAGTTCCAGACAAGATAGAAGACTCAGTATTGCTTGTAAGTTTGTAAAACTTTTGTATACAAATCATTGTTTGTAATAACCATAATTATGAATTGTATTGTTTGTACACTGAGATTATTTTTTGTTACGAAAGGAAAATGTGCATCAGTCTTGTTAACAAATATGAATTTGATAATATTAACATTCGATTAACTTCTGAGTTAAAATTTCCGGCTATTTAAAAACGTAACACCTAACAAAATGAATAAGTAGCTAGTCCAAGATTAATTATAATGCGTAAAATAATAAACTGGGGGCTCCTGTTCGAGATCTGAATCAGAGACAAAATTCGTTCTAAATTGGAATTCAAATCTCAATTCAATGTATACCAACGAGTGTCATCAATGCCAACAAGATTCCATCTCGTCTGAATGTCAAGTCTTTCTTGTATCACTCCTCCCTTGAACAATTAGTAAAATATAATAAAAGTGAATTGCTCGACAGTGTCAAAAGTTTAGAATTAGAAGTTAAAAATCAATGAAAAATTTGATCTAAAAAAAAAAGTATTATTGACATACTAGTTTATGATGATTTGTTGTCTGAGCAAGCGTTAGGGGACTCCACTAGTATCTCCAATATCCAATTAGAGTTGAGTGACAAAGGTAAGTTAGAAGTCCAGTTAAAACTCAAACAAATCGAGCATGAACAGGCACATATCGAAGCCGAGAAAGAGCAAGTCTGTGTCGAAGCTGAAAGAGAAAATAAACGTCTTGAGACTGAACAAGATCGTATCGAAGCTAAGAAAGAAATTAGATTGAAATAAATAGAAATTAGACGCAACTCCAGTCGACCATGACAAATTTAATGAAAATTAAGTTCATAAATGTTTCCAATATTTTTGAAAAAAATTGTCGAAACCGAAAATTATTATTACATATTATTTTGACTGGTGAAGCACAAGAAGCTTATGTTGCTCTCTCTAGAGGTTTGTACAGATCATGATAAGGTTAAATCGGTATATTATTTTGACTGGTGAAGCACAAGAAGCTTATGTTGCTCTCTCTAGAGGTTTGTACAGATCATGATAAGGTTAAATCGGTATATTATTTTGACTGGTGAAGCACAAGAAGCTTATGTTGCTCTCTCTAGAGGTTTGTACAGATCATGATAAGGTTAAATCGGTATATTATTTTGACTGGTGAAGCACAAGAAGCTTATGTTGCTCTCTCTAGAGGTTTGTACAGATCATGATAAGGTTAAATCGGTATATTATTTTGACTGGTGAAGCACAAGAAGCTTATGTTGCTCTCTATAGAAGTTTGTACAGATCATGATAAGGTTAAATCAGTTATTCTATCACATATGAATTAGTACCGGAGGGTTATCGTCAAAACTTTTGAAGTTATTGCAAGCAAGATAATTGAGCTTATGTCGAATTCGTCCGCGAAAATAAGGTTTATTTCGATCGATGGAGTAGTTCTCTGCATTAGATGTAATTATCCTAATTGAGCAGTTTAAACGTTGTACAAATGACGACCTAAAAACGTGTTCAGATGAAAAGAAAGTTGAAACACTACAGAAAGCAAAAGGTCATTCTGATGATAACCTTTAACATACAAAACCACTTTTTATAAACAGAAATTCTTGCCATCTGAACAAAAACCAGTATCTGTCCAAACTACTAAAATTGAGGATTCTTATAAACAATCCACTTTCTCTAGTTTAAAATTAAAGCCTGTCTGCCAGACTACCCAATGTTATTGAGTTTGCCACTGATAAAAAAGCTGATGTAGTTAGGGAGACATTTAGACCCTTTATGTTTGTTGGTTCTGTGTCTTTGACAAATGACAATGCTGATCCCATACCCATGTGAATTCTACGTGATACTGGGGCAACATAATTATTGTTGTCAGAAGATATGTTGCCTGTTTCTTTTTTAATTGCGTGAAAAGCTACACAAGGGCTATCTGCGCTAGCCATACCTAATTTAACAGTGTAAGACTAGAGGGAAGACAGCTAGTCATCACCACCCACCACCAACTCTTGGGCTACTCTTTTACCAACGAATAGTGGGATTGATCGTCACATTATAACGCACCCACGACTGAAAGGGCGATCATGTTTGATGTGACGGAGATTCGAACCCGCGACCCTCAGATTAATGAGTTGAATGCCTTAACTACTTGGCCGTACCATGCCTTCAGATTCTAGTTCTGTAACTGATGTGTCTGTTGATGCTGAGGATGTTGAAGGTAGCTTTATTAGTGCCTCTCTTCATAACGTTTATTTGACATCAGTCCTAGTTTAGGGACCAGTTGCGGTTAGAGTAAGACCTGCTCTACCAGTTAAAGGTGTATCATTATTGTTTGAAAACGATTTGGTTTGGAGGAGGAGGTTATTGCCGAATCCAGGATGGTTAGTGAACATATCACTGTTTCATGTAAGGATGATATTGTTGTTGAGGAGATTCCAGAACTGTTTCCCTCATGTGCTGTGACTCGAAGCCAGGCTAAGAAGTTAAGCTAGAGATAAATGATAGACATGTATTCAGAGGATGATTTGTAATTTTTTTCTCAAACACCTTTTGGACCCAGCGGAATCTTGTGAATAATTGTCATTATTTGATGAGTGACAATGATGGGCGTGAGAGATTCGGTTCACCTGATGAAGTTCCTTTTGTTTAAAGTAAATCGACTGTCGAGCAAGAAAATGATCCACAGATCTCTTCACTATTTAAATATGCACTCCTAGAAGATGAACTGGTGAAAGTTCCATGTGATAATCTTTTGAGAAATAATGTGTTTATGAGGGAATGGAAGTTACAAGATATTTGAGCTTCAGAGGACAGAGCTGTGGTTTATCAATTCATTGTTCTCCAAGCATGTTGTTTCGAAACATTGAAAGTTGCTCAAGAACTTCCCATTTAGATGTCAGCAAGACGTGTGGTAAAATCATGAGGCATTTATTTTGTCTTAAAATTAGACAAGATATTTGTCAGTTCTGTTAAACTCGTCATACACGTTAATTGGTTGGAATATTTAGCCAGAAATTCTCTTTGCTTCTTTGAGACCTATCCCAGCTTTCGAAGAACCCTTCAGTCTTTGATTATTTGTTGTGTTCTTCTTTTACCAAAAATTCGATCAGGGATACAGTATTTGTTAGTTATCATGTGCACATCTACTCGATTCCATGAAGAGACACTTCAGCACACAAAAAAGTCTGAGGTTTTGATTTTTTTTGTTAACTTTCCTAAAGAAATTCAACCTGATCAGGGATCAAATTTTATGTCTGGGTTGTTTCAACAGGTTGTTCATCAGCTCGGTGCTAAACATACCAAATCTAGTTCGTGCCATCTTAGATCACAAGATACTCTTGAGAGATTCCATTCTACCGTGAACTTACTGTTTCGCCAATGAGAAGGATTAAAACAAAGGAGTTAATTGGTGTTTGGCAGTCAGTGCGTGCTCCTCTGAAGTTGATGAAGGAGTAGTGATTGGAAGATAACCCGAACGAAATGAACTTATTGGATTACGTTTCCAAATTTCGGTCCAATGCGTTAGGCGCTTGTAAAATGGTTCGAGCAATTTTGAAGTCGTCCAAATGTTTATAACGTTTACAAAAAAAGAGCCAACTCAACGCGGGGAAACAGTTTTATATTGATGGTTGGCTACAGTTAATGTCCTATATACCTCGGAAGCTATAACTGTGATGAACGATTATTGTTCCGAAAACTACAGACATTTGACCAGGAACGTTTATAGGTTTCACAAACCGTTGAACTTCAGAAAATTAACTTAGGACGTCAGTATTTGTATGATCACGATCTTCTTCGGTGAAAAGATAGCTTGTCAACTGCGTGAGACTAGCACTTATTGTAAATTGTATTATTGTTTGGTGTGATTGGTATTCGAATCTGTAACTCTCAGATTGCGAGTCGAACGCCCTATTCACCTGGTTATGCCGGGGCCCTCTTAATGTAGGTGTGTCTTCTAAACTGTCAAAGATTTCCTTTGACAATTACGAATACAACATACAAAGCGAAAAAGTAATTTTTAAAAGTTGAAACTGTTTTCCATTATTTTATAGAAGCCATCTGAAGGTCCAAACACTTTACATGTTTTCAGGGAATCACAAAATGAATGTCCTCGTACAGCGGTACTTTTGAGTCATACATCACGAGACTCATCTGTTAAAAGTAACTGTCAGTATCTTTAGACGATACTACTTCTGACTGTATCGTGTTGAATTTTGCGCAAAACTACTCGAGAGCTATCTGCGCTAGTCGTCCCTAATTTAGCAGTGTAAGAAGGCAGCTAGTCATCACCACCCATCGCTTTCTCTTGGGCTACTCTTTTACTAACGTAATAGGGGAATTGACCGTTACTTTATAATGCCTCCACGGCTGAAAGGTCGAGCATGGGTGATATGACCGGGATTTGAACTCGCGACCCTCGCATTAGGAGTCCAACGCCTTAACACGCTTGGGTATGCCGGGCCCAGGTACTTCTGCACACAATATAAATATATATCCTAGACCCCCAATACTTCAAGAACATGTTTACAGACTTACAATCCTAAAATCTGAGATTTGATACCCTTTAGTAGGTAGCTTGTAGATAGATAGCCTAATGTGTGGCTTTGTGCTAAAACTTACAAACAGACACACGACATATTCTGAAATAACAGATCAAAGCTACATCTCAGTAGCTATAAAAATACAGCCGTTTGGCGTCAAATTAGTGTTACTTGGACATTAAACGTGATTGGCCAATTACTCGGCATGTATAGAACGTTTCGTTATGCATTCCAAATTAATTTATGAATCTTGCTTATAATTTTGAGCCACTTTTAGATAATACCGAAGGACCCTAGCTGTTTCACAGAGATCTATATTGCACGAACATTCATTAGCAATCTGCAAAAGCTGTGGTTTGTAATTATTTCTCCATAATTACACGGAGGTTAAATAGAAAAGCTACACTGTACCTTTTGCTATTTGGACTTTCTTTGAAAATCTTAAAATCTCACGGGCCACCCAAAAGCAATTATTACCTGCGATTTTTAACCCTTTTTTAAAAAACAAAACTCATGCACTGATCGGTCATTATGACCGATTGATGAACAATATTTTTTTATTCAGGGTGTGTGTGTGTGTGTGTTTTCTTATAGCAAAGCCACATCGGGCTATCTACTGAGCCCACCGAGAGGAATCGAATCCCTGAATTTAGCGTTGAAAACCCGTAGACTTACCGCTGTACTAGCGGTGAGCTTTCATTCAGGAACAGAAGTTGTCATTATACTTTGTTCTTTCAATGCTTATTCACATAAACAATCTCTTCTGTACACATCAGTTTTACTCTCACATGATTTTAATGTCTCTTACGCTTCCTATATATCGCTCATTGACTCTTTAAGAGCTCGAGATAAATTGTGGATAACTTTGCGCAAACCATTGTTTGTCTCCAACAAAGTCCAAACACCAAGATTTCCTACTACAATGTCCGAACACCATTGTTTTCCCAACAATGCACAGACACCATTGTCTGTCTCCTACAATGTCCGACCATGTTAAGGCATTCGACTCATAATCTGAGGGTCGCGGGTTCGAACCTCCGTCGCACCAAACATGCTCGCCCTCTCAGCGGTGGGGGCGTTATAATATGATGGTCAATCCCATTATTCGTTGGTGAATGAGTAGCCCAAAAGTTGTCGGTGAGTGGTGATGACTAGCTGCCTTCCCTCTAGTCTTACACTGCTAAATTAGGGACGGCTATCACAGATAGCCCTCGTGTAGCTTTGCGCGAAATTCAAAACAAAACAAAACCAACAACGTCCAACCTGATGTGCATCTCTTCTAGTGTGTTGAAGTAAAACTGCTACAGTTGGAAAAATTGCCTTTATTTGAAAAGAGTTCCTTGTGCGGATCGTTTACATTTGTGTTTTTTCTGCCCTACAACAACATTACATAAGACCTTAACTCCTTTGCACTCTTTTGCCTAGAGACATTGTTCATAGCTTCAGAAGCTGGTGTAATACCTTCAAACGGTTTCTATGCGGTTTTCTTTCATCCATTGATGATGCAAAACTCTTGTCACACCCTTTGGTGTCAATTATTTCATGCTCTACAATAACTGCCTCCCGCTAGTACAACGGTAAGTATACGGATTTACAACGCTAAAATCAGAGGTTCGATTCTCCTCGGTGGGCTTAGCAGATAGCCCGATGTGGCTTTGCTATAAAAAAAAAAACTCTACAATAATGTTTTTAACTTTTACAAGAATTTAATCCAGTGCTGGTATTTTAATATGGCTCCCTAAGTTTGAGATGTCTTTATTTATTTCTTTATGAAACTATTCACCGAGTTTTATGCTCATTGAATTATAAGATTTAGTAGCATTTCATTACATTTGTCCCTTCTCTCTTTAGTGGCTTAGCGGTAAGTCTGAGGGTTTATAACACTAAAAATTAAGTTTTAAAACTTGCGGTGAGAACCGCTCAGATAGCCCACTGTATAGCTTCACGCTTAACGATAATGAAACCAAACACGTTAGTTTCAGGCTTAGTGATTAGGCTTAATTCCTGTTTAAAAGGCATGACATTTTCAGCACGTATGAACCCCAATTTTATTCATTACCTGTTGTTTTTTTCAATTCAAGAGCTGTGATAAAACATCTATCTGGGAAACCGTTGCTCGAGGCATCGAGCTTTGTATTTCAAGGGAAAAAAGTCACTTTTGTATTTAAATAGTAAAGGTTTGAATACAAGATGGATTGTCCTTAGTGGTCCTAAATAAATTAGTGCCGCTTCGACTGGCACGGTCGATTGGCTGGTAAATTATTAAGGCACAGCTGAGCGCATGGACTTGATTCAGATGTTTGTTATTAAAGCATTACATCTACTTATGTAAATCATCCATAAAAACTGAAGAATATTTTTTTTCTTTTTGTTTCTTAGTTTCTCTTCCTCATCTTCCTTGTTTTCTTTCCCTCTTCCATGTCACTTACTAATTTAATTTTCCCGTAAAAATCTTTGTAAGTCGTCAATCATTAGAATGTCATGTAACATTACTTCTGATAAGGAAAATGTTGTTGGAGATCTTTCTGCTAGAAACTGCACTGACTGGATCTATTAGACCGACCCCGTATTCAAGAAGAAATATTGAATATAATTCCAAATTTATTATGTGAGTCTATAGGAAACATGGAAAGATTTTAATAAAATTTACAGTGTGCACAAAATCAGATATGTTACGAACGTATTTCTACTCAAGATGTGTCCGTGGACTGATGACATCGGTTTGACCTCAGGTCATGAAAAATCGAGTGAAAGGTGATGTTTTCGAGAATAATAAAAACAATTTTGTCTGTAGGATAGTTTACACATTGCATTTTTAAAACCTCTAGATCTACGAAATACATATGTACAAATTTTGTCAGTATATTTATATGGAATCATTTCTTCTCTTACACGAACTATTGCTAAGTCAGCAGTGTAGGGTAAAATGTGTAATTGATAAACATAGCATCAGCTACATCATAACTTAATGAATGGCACTTTTTAAAAGATAGTGACATGCGCTCTTCGAACTTTACCCGTAAATAAAGGATGAAAGATTGTAGGTTTTCGTATCAACATGCATTTAACGCAAAGGTTTGTTGTTTAATAATGAAAAAAAAAAGTAAAAACACGGACAAATTCTGTATTTCCTTTCTCACAAAGTTCTCTACTTTCATTTTAATTGTTTGTATTTCTTGATCACTGTTTTATATCCTCTTGGAGGGTGTAATCCTTATAGCCTGCCACCTTCTTAGCAAAGATGATTAATATTAATTTCGCAAAATCTTCAAATTTATTTGTTTTGAATTTCGTCCAAAGCAACACGAGGGTTATCTGCAGTGTAAGACTAGAGGGAAGGCAGCTAGTCATCGCCTCCCACCGCCAACTCTTGGGCTACTCTTTTACCAACGAACGTTATAACGCCCTCACGGCTGAAAGAGCGAGCATGTTTGGTGAGACGGGGATTCGAACCCGCGACCCTCGGATTACGGGTCGAACGCCTTAGCCCACCTGGCCATGCCGGGCCTCTTACGACAAAGGGAATATGATTTGTAAACAAAATTAATTTTCTTTACACAATAACAAAAAAATGTGTTTAGAAGCAATGGTGTTGATTTTTACAGTGGAGAAAATAGTATGCAACTTAGCATAGAGTGTTTTGTAAAGTGTTTTCAAGTATAGAACACTTTGTAAGATGTTACGTAGCTTTCAGTACTCTATAAGTTAAGCTGTTACCGTGCATAACATTCATTATTGATTGTTACTTGGCATAAGCTGTTTTTTAAGATGGTAGCTAACACATGTTTTTTTTACGAAGTATTATTTCACAGACGATACTTTGTATGATACTGTATGACACAGTGTGTGTTATGTGTTAACACCTAAAATATGGCATTTTAGAAGTTGTTACGTAGCATAGAGTCCTTTAAACGTTACTACTTATTACAGAGTGTTACAACGCAGTTACTAAACCCTTAAGACAATTAGCGCTTTTAATAAACATTCTCAGGTTGCTAATAGATCTCTACGAGCTGCGAATTGCAAGCTGGGATTGGAGGAAATTGATTTCGAATAACGAAAACAAGAAGAATATTGATTCAATTTCTTCACGTGTTCTTCCTCTTAAACTGTTTTCTTGAAAATTGTTCTCTCAATTTATCACAACGTTTTTAATATACTAGTGCTAATTACACGTTCACTTTCACTCTGATTGAATGTTTCCTCCGTTGTGGGAATGCAATTATTTTCCGGAAACCGTGTTGAGCGTCATCTTGCGCGAGTAAGCGCGCGGTTGTGCTCGTGCAGCTGATTGTTTATAATTAACTTTTATTACCTATTTCACCTCAACGAGCAACTCTTGACCCCCGCGCTTTCATCTGCTTGAAAGAATCTTTAATAAATATCAAAGGTTACGTTACCAATTCCCAATTCCCTGGGACATCTGTGTAAATTAACACTCCATCTACAGGAAAAGGAAAAAAAAAGCATTTACAAACAGTATTTTTAATTCTTTATTTTTGTATTTAAGCACAAAGCTGCACAAAGAGCTATCTGTGCTCTGCTCATAACGGGTATCGAAACCCGGTTTCTAACAGTATAAGTTCACAAACATACAGCTGTGCACGAACAGAAATCTGTTCATTATACTCTCAAGGTTAAGGTGGTTAAAGCACTCGACTCGTAATCCGAGGGTTGCGGGTTTAAATCCCCGTCGCACCAATTTTTCTCGCCCTTTCAGCCGTGGAGGCGTTATAATGTGACGGTCAATCCCAAAATTCGTTGGTAAAAGAGTAGCCCAAGAGTCCGCAATGGCTGGTGATGACTAGCTGCCTTCCCTCTAGTCTTACACTGCTAAATTAGGGACGGCTAGCACAGATAGCCTTCGGGTAGCTTTGCACGAAATTCGAAAACAAACCCCAAACGTTATTAAAATAAAGGAGGGAAACCTAAATGACTGCATTGTTGGTGTTTCTTTATGGTATATATTCTCTCTGGATAAGATATCACAAATATTAAAATATTCACTAAATTAGGTTAAATCTAACGAGTTATGTTTTCCAAATCGTTTTGTATTTTAGTCCATCAAAATTACGCGGGAGCAGATGTCGAGAAAGTTCCATTCTTTTTGTCTGTGGTTCTCATTGATTCCAACACCCAAGGTCTTCATCAGTATAGAGCCATCTTGTGGCGAAAAACAGTGAGTATCTAATATTTGTTTATTATTAAAGGGTTTTTTTTTTTACTTTGCGCTGTAATAAGAATGTTTTGAACAAATATTTTGTTATTTTATATTTTTAACACATATTTTATACTTTTTAATATAAAAAACAAACACATCTTAGAAAGTGTTCTTTGTCATAACCGGGTTTCTATTGGTTTTATTAACGTAACATAAATTTGTGGTTTAAAATTACAATTCAACCTCTGTTTGTCTGGGGTTTTTTTTAGGGCGCCCAGAAGATCTGCTTATCTCACAGGCCTACACAGGGTAAACCTCTAACGGTTAAGTCCATATTAAGGTAAGTAAAGCTTCTGTAATACTTTATCATATCGTTTGCTTGTTTCACAGCAAAGTCTTATTTGGTTTTCTATTGTGTCAACTGTGGGGAATCGAATTTTCGATTTCAACTCTGTAACTCCGTAAACTTACCGTTGGCCCAGCACGGCCAGGCGGTTAGGACATTCGACTCGTAATCCGAGGGTTGCAAGTTCGAATCCCCGTCGCACCAAACATGCTCGCCCTTTAGCCCTGGGGTCGTTATAATGTTATAGTCAATTCCACTATTTGTTGGTAAAAGAGTAACCCAAGAGTTGGCGGTGGGTGGTTATGACTAGCTGCCTTTCCTCTAGTCTTACTACACTGCTAAATTAGGGACGGCTAGCGCAGATAGCTCTTGTGTAGCTTTGCGCGACATTCAAAAACAAATAAGCTGATCATTTTATAAATTACGAAGCAATAAAATGACTGTGAACTCAAGGAAACCTATCAGTTGTTTTATTTGCTCAAGTTAAAATGTAAGATGCTTTTTATTTATGTAACAGTAATGTTTATTATGTCATTTACGTAAGAGCCACTGGCTTTGTAGCGACAGATATTATCTCGTATGTAATGAAAACAGTGATCTAAATTGGTATAACACAGTTTATAATAAAAACTTTATTATTTGTAACATGTCCCCCGCTAGTACAGCAGTATATCTACGAATTTACAACGCTAAAATCAGGGGTTTGATTCCCCTCGGTGAGCTCAGTAGATAGCCCGATGTGGTCTTGCTTTTAGAAAAAACACACATTTGTAACATTTTGGGCAGAATCCTTTAGTTAGGCAGTTTAAACCGTGTTAAGTAGAAAAAAAAGGCTTAGATAAAATCTTATTTGAAGAGTTCAAATAAATTTGTAGTTTTATGCATCGAAATTCGATTTTCAAGAATTGACTTAGGAATAACTCTACAACCTTCACGAAAATTTGTTTACTAGCTGTGCACATATTTTGGCGCAGTATACTTAGTCATTTTTTGTTGTAGGTTTCGGAGCTTGTATTGCTTCGAACAGAAAGTTGGCCAGTAGTGGTCTTAGTATGAGTGACAGAGTTCATTACAGAAAATGTGTGTTCATGGTGAAAGCTGAAAACCGAAACGTTGAGCAAATAAAATAATTTGAAAGATTCTCTGGAGTTCACAGCCGTTTTATTTGTTCTTATTTATACGTCAGCATGACATAATTTAAAAATAAAGTGCAACAATATTTTATTAATTGTTTATTTCATCGTTTTTTTAGTTCTTAGAATTGTTGTATTACTAAGCCTGTTACGGTACCCGAATAATGGAACTTTAATACATATATAAAAATTACTTCTTCACGTGCTGGTAATTATGATTTCATTTTAGAGACTTCTCATTTTAATCTCTTAAGTACACAGATATGATATTTTAACAACACATTTTAGATTACTGTACAACTTACAAAACAAAGCAATGTAAGAAATCTATTACTTTAATAGGTTGAACAAAAAAAAACATTTTTGCTGTACGTTATAGATTCGAAAGTTCATGATTCGCATCTTTTACCCAAATAAATATCGTACTTTAGAGCTCTGAGTGCATTATAATGTTAATATAAATCCCACTATTCGATTACAGTAACCCAAGAGTTCGAAAAAAGTGATTGGCTGTCTTCCCTCTAGTCTGTCACTGCTAGTGCTAAATTAGGGACCGCTTGCGTCAAGGGAAAAATAAAAGTAGCTTACTAAACCTTTATACGTTGAAATATATACAGCAAGTATTCAAATTACACGTCACAAACTTTTACTTGTTTCTACATTATTAATTCAGTAACTGAGTCTGTCAACTTAGGAGGACAATTTTTAGGGTTTTTTTTTCCTTTTGATTCCAGATTAAATTTCTGCACATTAACTAACTAATTAACTTGCCTCGTGTTTTCTTTATCCAACAGCAACTTCCAGAACATGGAAAAACTGGAAAAAGGACCTCGAGAAATCTTCATTCCAGAATTACAGAAGGTTTGTGCTTGTATCTGTAAAGACAAAGCTATCTATGTTTTGAAGAAGTTTATAGATTAGATTCATGAATGGCCAGATGGCTCTTTTGTCATTTTTAACAATTTAATGGTATATATCCCCCCTTTTTCCCCACTGGATTTCCGTAACTAGTCGACAGAGCAAAGATAGCCCATCGTGCAGCTCTGTGCTTAGCTAAACACAAACATTTTAGCTGTAAATAAACAACTTTCACTCTTATTTCTCTCGTACAGCACCATTTAAATGTGTTATTATAATTCCACAGATAATACCATATAAAATACATGCAGTGACTGATACATGCGGGCCCCGGCATGGCCAGGTGGGTTAAGACGTTCGACTCGTAATCCGAGTTATCCCTTTCAGCCGTGGGAGCGTTATAATGTTACAGTCAATTCCACTATTCGTTGGTAAAAGAGTAGTCCAAGAGTTAGCGGTGGGTGATGATGACTAGTTGCCTTTCCCTCTAGTCTTACACTGCTAAATTAGGGACATCTAACGCAGATAGCCCTCGTGTAGCTTTGCGCGAAATTCAAAAACAAACCCATACATTCTGATTATGAACACACAGTGCTATAAGTGGCTTGATAGAAATTTAGAAAATGTTATATCTATACATTGTTGTCGCGTTCTAATATTTGTTTGTTTTTTATAAAAGACAAATGACGTAAAAAGAGAGTTAGGTAAAAGATCAGATGGTTTTGGGTGTGTCTGTTGAGTATCACGATACTTATATCATATAGTTCTGCTGTGTTGTTCGAAAGAAAAACAATGACACAATTTCTTCAGAAAATCTGTGTATGTGTTAGTGGTCAGTTGTCCATCTAATATCTCTTTTCTTTTTCAGGATTTGCTCCTTCTTGAAGAGCAAGAGGTAATACAGTTTTTATATTATTCCCTCTTATCTTACTTTTTTAAAATCCAAACACATCTTTGTTCCATAATGAACAAACGGGTATTGTTTTTTTTATGAGAAAGTCCACACCTCGTGTTTTTCTATATTCTAATACAGTGGTTCTTAACGTAGGGGTCGTGACCCCTGGAGTGTCGTTTGAAGTTTCTCGAGGGTCACGGAAGGTTTGGGAGTTATTGGGGAAAGTTTCACTGTGTCGGTATTTGGGTATTGATGTTAAATACCCAGGAGGGTCAGGTACATTTGACCTCTTCCTCCAATTGGGGAAATCACGCAGCAGTTTGTAGTTTTTGTAGCAAGCGCCTGTTACCTGCCCACCAATGAGAAACACGCTGATGTGCGGCAGTTGAACCACGTCGAGATGCTTGTTGCGCAACCATTTGTCTAATTTTGAGTAAAAATGTTCATATATTACAACGTTTAGAATTGTCTAAATTTTGTTAACTATATAATATTAATACATCGAACTTAAAATTTAAATATCAGAGTTTCCATCGTATTAATATATTTTCTCATTATATATCAACCTTCACACTGAGTGAAAATGTAGGTTTTATATGCTGTTAAGTAATTCCATGCATTTTGCATTTGTTTAGCACTTGTAGCATTTCTCAAGGTTATTTATTTGTAATATTTTCAATATATTAGGATCTTTATATAGTTTTGTTTTATTCTACCTTTACGCAAAGTTCACCATTACAAACATTATTATAGGGGTCACGGTAATACCCTGGAGGGTCTCAGGGGGTAAGACGAGGGAAAAGGTCAAGAACCACTGTTCTAATATATAAAGCAGTGTTGGCCGTCCATCTGGTGTCGTGACCTCACTGTATTTGTTATGAGGAACAGACTAGGCCAGTTTCGATAACGTAAGCGAAATCTCCGAAGTTCGAGTTAAATGGTATATATTTCAATATTTACTACGTGAAACCGACACCAAACGAAACTGACGTCTCATGCCACGCTCGGCACGTGAACCTTTCTTTCTTCACTGATCGTTTCTATACAGCATGAAGGGTTACTCGCCGTACCTGCAAAGCTCGCGAAATAACCTCCTTGCGATGCGTGGATGTAACAAGACAGAGCAACAGTGGACGTTACCACCAGTTATACTACAGCGAGGAATAGATTGGTTTTTATCGTGGTTCTGACGAAAGGATCTATGTACTTTCGTGTCCACTGACGAAAATACTTTCATTTTTGTAAGCACAACATATTTCGTTTATATCCAAAAACACTTTACATGGAGCTTTAAGAATCTCCGAGTAGTCGCAAGTAAAGCAACGTTAATGTTGAAATCTACAGTTTTATTGAAGGTTACAAATAACAACGTTAATGTTGAAATCTACAGTTTTACTGAAGGTTACAAATAAGAATTTTTTATATCTCGTCTTAAAAACGAAATAAACCATTTTATTTGGTTTAATGCAGAGCGGTGAAACTTTTGATGTCATTCAAAAACACAAAAACATGTGTGATAAAACACGGGAAGCTGCAATACGTCCAAACTTTATATGATATAACATTACCGTGTTTCTCCGAAAATAAGACAGGGCTTATATTAATTTTCACTCCAAAATATGACACTAGGGCTTATTTTCGGGGGATGTCTTATTTTGATATATTAAAAAAATGAAGTTACAAAGTAAAACTTTTAAACTAACCATTTAAAATAAACTATTATTAAACTATTAAACTAATACTTAAACAAACTAATTAACTAACTATTCAACTAATTAATAAATTAATTTTTTTTTATTTCTTTCCTCTTCCTGCCACTCTTAACTAGGGCTTATTTTAAGGGTAGGGCTTATATTAAAACTATCCCCAAAAATCACACTAGGTCTTATTTTATGGGTAGGTCTTATTATCGGAGAAACACGGTAACAGCATCATACATCAAAACTCTAAGTTGTGTTATGTAAGAAGTTATTACACATCAGAACTTTGTATAATATGCCACAAAAACTAGTTGCACATCAGAATATTGTACGATATTGCTATACATCTGAGTCTTTCATGAAATGACCCGAGGACTATTTAGTTAAAACATCGAAAATTTCATGGTCCTTATACACGGCGTATTTATATAAATTACGATAAGGATTTGTTTTGTGTAGCTAAATAATGAACAATGGATAAATGCATTTAAAATCAAAACCGGATGCGCTTTCTTGATAAGCCAACACTTCTTCTGGAGACAGGCTATAAAATTTAAACGGAATCGATGTTTATTATTTCCTCTTCACTTCACATCGTTAAAACAACCATGTGGAAATTAATTAAATGTAATTAAATATTCCAAACTTTCTTTATCGGCAAGCCTTTCAAACTTTTAACCATATATTCTTTTTTTTCTATAGAAATAACAAAATTTTTTCACAAAGATTCACTTTTCAATGGAGCATGCCTTAAATCGAATTAAATATAAGTTAAATAGAGGGCGCTGTCGACAGTAAAATGTTATCCATATTTTACGTATTTGACGTAGTGGAATTAACGTACAGTTATAGGAAATAATAAGAGAAAACCATGTCGTTTGTTCTAATTTTCATAAGTCGTGAATGCTGTAAATATTAAGTTATATAAAAAGTGAAAATAGTATTTTGTGTTTGTGACGTCAATTGCTATTGTAGTTTGTTTGTTTTTGTCATTATATACCGTTTAAGGACAAAAAGGGACCTGATCTGGTTTTCTTTCTAGTCTGTTCCACACACTGTACTAAATTCTGGAATAAAAATATAAACCATTCAATTATTTAAATTAACTGAAACCATCGCATCAGAAAGCAACCTAATCCAAAGGCACTCGACTCGTAATCCGAGGGTCATGGGTTTCAATACCCGTCACACCAAACATGCTCGTCCTTTCAGCCGTGGGGGCTTTATAATGTTCAGTCAATCCTACTATTCTTTGGTAAAAGAGTAGCTCACGAGTTGGCGGTGGATGGTGATGACTAGCTACCTTCCCTCTAGTCTTACGCTGCTAAATTAGGGACAACGAGCGCAGAGTCCCCCGCTGGTACAGCGGTAAGTCTACGGATTTACAATACTACAATCAGGAGTTCGATTTCCCTCGATGGACTCAGCAGATAGCCCGATGTGGCTTTGCTATAAGATAAACACATACACGCGAACATTTTGCGCGAAATTCAACAAACAAATAAACAAAACCAAATCCCAACACCCTTATTAAAAAATAAAGCTGTCTTCACTTAAAATGGCTTCTACGACTTGCCAAAATTTATATCAATGTCTTCTATCCAATAATTCCTACCATTAAGTACTAAAATCTTTAACACTTTAACCAGATTCACTATTACACCGATTTCACGGTTCTTGCCAGTTGGTAATTTTGTATATTTGTGAATAATGTATTGTAATAAGAAGAATATGTATTACTCAAGTGAAATTGGGATTTCAGGGTTCGGTTAACTTCAAGTTTGGGGTTCTGTATGCTAAAGTAGGGCAAACTGTGGACGACGAGATGTTTAGCAATGGTAAGTTGTTTTTCAAGTTTTCTTCTTCTCTTAATACGAAAATAAAAGTACTGTTGATGAAAATTGTGTTTTGAAATTACTGAGTATGTAAGTATCTAGTCCTGATTTCTCCAAACCCGTTCCCTTGGCCGTTGTTTCGCTAGATAGTAGATAGGAACAGTGGGAATCTCGTTCATTCATTCGTGTGCGTCACCAATTAGATTAGGAGACATTTGGCTATTTTAAGAGATAATAAACGAGGTTACGGGCTAGAAAGCCAGCATAAAGATTTAGTCAGAGAAATACGATAGCTTATATTAGTACAATTTTAGAAGAAAAATCACTTTGCTTACGTCATTGACCTGACGGATCGCGGGTTTGAAACCCATCACCGAACATGCTGTCTCTTTTAACCATAGGGGAGTTATAATGTAATTGTCAGTCCCACTTTTCCATAAAGGTAGCTCACGAGATGACATGGCGGTTGATGATACTGACTAGCTGCTTTTCTTCTAGTCTGTTATTTCTAAGTTAGAAACAATAGCACAGATAACCCTCGCAAACAAACAAATGTAGGTCATTGAGGTTCGCGGTGGCTCATAGTACTATAATTTTATTGGTCATTAAGGTTCACAGTGGCTCATAGTACTGAGATTGGCGAACTTTTCAAATCTTAGTCGTGACTGGTTTTTTATCTCAGGAGAACTCATTCGTTACGAACAACATCGGTGTTCACGTTTGTTTGTTTTCAAAAATAATTACTGCTTTTTTGTCATTCTTTGATTGTTTTTATATAAACAATATCCTAGAATATAAGAAATAAGCAATCTTTTCTTTTTCATTGTGTAACTGTTGTCTAATTTTTTACGACTCTGGACTTTTTATTGGTAAACCTATCTTTGTACTACTTTGCTAAATGGGCCTGGCATGGCCAAACGTGTTAAGGCGTTTGACTCGTAATCCGAGGGTCGCGGATTCGAATCCCGGTCGCACCAAACATGCTCGCCCTCCCAGCCGTGGGGGCGTTATAACGTGCGGTCAATCCCACTATTCGTTGGTAAAAACAGTAGCCCAAAAGTTGGCGGTGGGTGGTGATGACTAGCTGCCTTCTCTCTAGTCTTACACTGCTAAATTAGGGACGGCTAGCGCAGATAGCCCTCGTGTAGCTTTGCTAAGTTTCTATTACACCTTCATTTAAAAAAAATAATGATTATAATTTCATGTCTTTCTATATTTGCATCACCCCTGTTATTCATTCTGCCCAGAAATAATTAAAGATATTACGAAGTCATATCCATTTTGTTTCTGTAAATAATATCACAGACTTGTTTTACAATTCGATTTTATTTTCTTTATTACAACTCTGAAGGTTCAACATTTTTCAATACTGCCCTTCTATTCTGAAATATTTGCATCTTTTATTGAAACTTTATGAAGTGTTTTCTGCTTTCTTTTTCGTTTTGCACTTCCTGACACCTCATCAATAACCAAAGTGTGTGTGTGTGTATGTGGTGTTTTTATTTTGCTACAGAATGTGGAAGTAGAGAATTCGACCAGTTTCTTTCGTTGCTTGGAGAGCTGATTAGATTGAAAGGATGGGACAAGTACAGAGGAGGCCTGGACGTCAAAGGTTTGTTTCTCACCCTACTTGGCCTACGAATATTAAGAGAATTCGATATTTTCAACACGAAGAATGTTCAAACAAACATTCGAAAGACATTGTTTGGTTGGTATTACCTAACACTTGTATTTCTTTATGTACTTCGGTTCCAACTTTTTTTTAAATTCAATTCTAAGAAACAACAACTTGAAACTAGAAAAATCTCTGTTATAAATCTAAATGTCTTTTTCATTTCATTCATTCTTCAGTTTCATGAACCTTTTGTTCTTTGTGAAAAATATGAAAGTTTCTATAGCATTCTCTCAACGAAGGTTTTTGTTTCTCTTGTTTAGCACGAGGCTCTAAAACGGACTTTCTTTCTGTGACAAACGGGTGGATAGAACCCCGAATTTCAGCATTAAAAATCTTCAAACTTACCACTTCAAACTGCAAGGCCCCAGAAATATAAAGTTAAAATAACAACAACATAAAAAATAGATAGAACATTTCGAATTTCTGTGTTAACATTAGTCCTATTTAGTTGTGTAGCGAGTTAATTTCACACTACACAAACCACAAACTTTATTTTACATTTTACTGGTTATTGTGAGATTAGATTTTCTTTCTTGTGCGTTCTGTAAAAATTTTATATAAATTATATTTATAGCAACGAAACTAAATATTCAACGATTTTCAACCTTGAGCTGTAACTTGTTATACAATAACCCAGTAACCGGCGATGTGCCATGGTGATATAACGTGTTTGAACGTCAGTTAAAAACTTATCATAAAGTGACTTAAGTTTACTGTAGAATGGTTTAACGAATACCAAAGTTTATGGACGTTATGAGTTTACATGCGTATAAGCCTTGATAACTGTATTCAAAGTTCGTTTCTAACATTCCAATCATTACGTTTCTACAGGAGACATGACTGGGAAATATTCCATTTACACAATATACGAAGGACATGAAATAATGTTCCATGTATCAACGTTACTACCTTATTCCAAAGACAACCGACAACAAGTAAGCTTCTCCCATCTTATTCTGTAACACGTAATCAATCATACAGAACTGTTTGTCGTTACATTTGACAACAGTAACTACTTTAAAATAACTTTAGTAACACTCTAGAGAGTTCCTAGCAAAGGTTACGACTAACAATTCCATTAAGTATATTATGTCTTAAACATTAAGCCTATTTTGAGCACATTTTTTAAATAACACCAAGTGTATTTGATACTTTCTAAAATACATAAATTATCGTTATTTCGAACTATATTATTTTTTTAAATTTAATATAAAGTTAAAGTTTCTTAGATCTGTTCTAAAATAGGCAGTTTTTCCTCTCACTCTCTATTTTAAAAATATATAGGTCTCTTCTGTAAAATAAAATAATATTGAATTTGTTCAAGACACGATTGTTTGTAGTTAAGAACAAAACTACACACTAGGTTATCTATTAGCTGCCCATCACGGGTATCGAACCTGCATTCTGCGTTGTAAGTCCACAGACATACCGTTGTGCTACTTGAGGGTGGGTGCTTAATCTAAACTAAAATTAGGAGTAATAAATCTTTTTTTGTCTTTATTCTAACAGGAATAATTAAATTCCTCCATGGGGGTATGTCTGTGCATGAAACCGCTACAAACCGGGTTTCGATACTCGTGGTGGGCAGAACACAGATTGTGTGGTTTTGTGCTTCACTTCTAAGCAACAAAGGTCATTAATAAAAAAATATTTGAACAATATTTCGTTATTGTGTCTAGTATGAAACTACCCAATAGGCTCTGCCAGTTGTGAGGAATTGAACACTGGATTTTAGCACTGTAAGTCAGTAAAACTTACAGCTAACCCTTGGTTTCAAGTTGAAGATCCCTCACTTTTAGATATGGACTGTCTATAAAGTATTGCCATCAGAATGTGTTTGAATACTCATAAAGTGCTCTTGAAGAGCTATCTTCATTAACTGTCCTAAATATTTAACTTATAAACTAGAGGGAAGGAAGCTAGCCATCAGCGTCCGTCACTAACTCTGGAGATAATCTCTTCTAACCAAATAGTGGGATTTAACCGTCACTTTTATAACGCACACAGGACCTTAAAGATCCACCGTTCGAAACGCTAACCATTAGGTCACGCTTGGCCCTAACTCTTAAAACACCAATAAGTAACCGAGAAGCATATCACAAAGTTACTAAGAACTAGGAAATGTTAAGTGTGAAACTTACCAGCTACGTTGCTTGCACATCAGTTAAATAGTCAAAAACACCAAGATCTTACTAAGCTATGAATCGCACTGACTCAGGTCCACACTGCATTCTATCATTACAGATTATAAAACACAGGCGAAAGAAAGTATCTAAGTTGCTAGATAGAAACTGTTTCGAATAGTTTCTTAAAGTGGTTTCTAATATCAAGTGACTGCAAGAACATAGCGGAACGTATTGCGTTAGTATGTACATTTTATCTCATCTCAAACACAGGAATGAAACTATTATAATCAGGTGACTCTTCATCCTTATTACAGCACGTCATACAGATGCACGTGCCACGTCACACCAGGTAAGATTCGAACTCAGGATCACTACCTATGAAATTGCCAATAGTTGATTGACAGACAATACCACGTGCGGCTGAAAGCGTAATTACTCTAATTTCACGTATTTGCTCTGATAAGTATTATAATAATGCTTCAAACATTTGGTTACTGAATTTTAACATTGTCTCTCCAAGCTACACAAAGCATAGCATTCATTTTGAACTTATATAGAGATGGAGGAAGGTATCATATCAACAATACACGCAATCTCTGCGTTCCACACCTGTAGCGCCCTCTATAGTCCCGAAGTATGGAACCCATTTTTCGGCAAGCCAAGAAAAACAATGCAAGCACGTTAACCTTAAACTGCTCTTAGCCAATTTTCCTTCCTTAAAGTGGATTCTGTATGAAATTTATTATTAAAGCAACGAAAAACTTATTCGAATAAGCATCCATCAGATATATGTATATAACTGATTATTATTTGACTTGGTTAAAAGACATAACTGTACAATAATTCTTAAGAAAGCGTAATCCGAGGGTTGCGGATTTGAATCCCCGTCGCACCAAACATGCTCGCCTTTTCAGCTGTGGGGAAGTTATAAAGTGACGGCCAATCCCACTATTCGTTGGTAGAAGAGTAACCCAAGAGTTGGCGGTGGGTAGTGATGACTAGCTGCCTTCCCTCTAGCCTTGCACAGCTAAATTAGGAACGGCTAACGCAGATAGCCCTCGTGTAGCTTTGTGCGAAATTCAAAAACAAACCAAACAAATCCTTAAGAAATTATTCTTAAAACAGATAGAACTGCGAGGCTTCACTTACAAAATAATACCGGAAATGACACGTGAAGTCACAAGTGATTATTTTAGTCGCTTTTGTTAGGCCTAAAATGAAATCACTTCTTTACGTTGAATCTTTATTTCTGTGTGTATAGTACAAACATTTTGAGAAACTAGAAGTTCAACAGGCTCGTTTAATTTACACTCAATTGTACCCGGCATGTGAGGGGTGCTTAATCCGAGGGAGTCATGTTCGAATCCCTGTCCCATCAAACATTCTCACTGACTTTGTTAAAAGAGTTACCCAAGAGTTGGTAATGAGTGGTGATTACACGAGCTATTTGCATTCCTTCTAGTCTTTCAGTGCTAAATGAGGGACGGGTAACATAGTTAGCCCTCGTGGAGCTTTGCGCGAAATTCAAACTGCCCTCAATTTTATAAATGTTCTGTAATTTTAAAACACAATTATTTAACAGTATGTCCATGTTTTTCACTTTGACAGGTTGAACGAAAGAGGCACATTGGTAACGATATAGTCAACATTATATTTTTGGATGGAAACCACCAAGAGCACTCTTTCTTCAAGCCTTCAATGATTAAGTCCCAGTTTACACGTATCCTTGTTGCGTCAAAGGGAATGAAAATCTTATCTATATCGAAGGAGTTTGTTCTCTTGATAAAATTCAGTACAACATTCTTCGTGATATTTTTCATTCTGTTAAGCCTAGGTGTTAAAATCTGTTTCAAATATTTCGATGTACTAGATATACTTGCGCAGTTTCCTCTAACCTTTTCTTTTTCAAGAATAAATATAACCAAAATTAAGAGCAGCAACTATTTTTATTTTTGCTTTCAAAATCCGTGTGTCATGTTCTACTGTAACCTACAGAATGTATAATTATTCTCGTGATTCATGGCATGCGCACGTTTCACTGACGTCACGAAAGTACAGATTGAAACGTTAAGTATCCCTTATATGACGTCATATTAGTGTCTACTGACTGATCGACAGACAACACACTGCGGTATAGTGGGTACGAAAAGTTAAAACAGGTGGCTCCTCCAGGCAGCATCATGTCTCCTTTTGGGAATATTATTTTTCTTGATGTCATTGTACTATCTTTACTTCATTTGTTATAACGTGCTAGAAAAAAAAATGATATATTAGATATCATAGATCCTTTAATTAACATCCAATATTACACTTTATTTCAAACAGTTCCATAATTAACTTATATAAGTCTTTCTTTTGTGTTAGTTCCAGTTGTTATAGTGTGTTATATAGAACTCCATACAGTAGTTACCGTTGACTCTTTCATTGTGTTTAACTCCAAATTTTAGAGGTGTTATTTTTCGAATTCCTTTAAACACTGTCTCCCTTACATTTTATTCAAGCTATGACACGCAAGTTCCTTTCTCAAAAATTTGAACCCACCCCGAAAAACACATCGTTGATAAATAAACAATAAGATTCCTGTTTTTAGGTGAGCAAAGTTTCATATGAAACCACAAAGATTAAGAATAACTGAAACGTTTTGTTCACACGTTCGGCTACAAGTGATATTTAAATCACCATTCAAATTCCATTCAGATCTAATACTTCACCCCATGTGTTCTAAGAACGTATTACTTCACCCCCATGTGTTATAAAAATGTATTACTTCACCCCCATGTGTTATAAAAAAGTATTACTTCACCCCATGTGTTCTAAGAGCGTATTACGTCATCCCATGCGTTCTAAGAACGTATTACTTCCACCCCATGTGTTCTAAAAATGTATTACTTCATCCCATGTGTTCTAAGAGCATATTACTTCACCCCATGTGTTCTAAAAATGTATTACTTCACCCCATGTGTTCTAAGAATGTATTACTTTACCCCATGTGTTCTAAGAACGTATTACCTCACCCCATGTGTTCTAAGAACGTATTACCTCACCCCATGTGTTCTAAGAGCGTATTACTTCACCCCATGTGTTCTAAGAATGTATTACTTCATCCCATGTGTTCTAAGAGCGTATTACTTCACCCCATGTGTTCTAAAAATGTGTTACTTCACCCCATGTGTTCTAAGAATGTATTACTTCATCCCATGTGTTCTAAGAACGTATTACTTCACCCCATGTGTTCTAAGACCGTATTACTTCACCCCATATGTTCTAAGAACGTATTACTTCACCCCATGTGTTCTAAAAATGTGTTACTTCACCCCATGTGTTCTAAGAATGTATTACTTCATCCCATGTGTTCTAAGAACGTATTACTTCACCCCATGTGTTCTAAGAGCGTATTACTTCACCCTATGTGTTCTAAGACCGTATTACTTCACCCCATATGCTCTAAGAGCGTATTACTTTACCCCATGTGTTCTAAGAATCTATTACTTCACCCCATGTGTTCCAGGATCGTATATAAATACACATGAAGTGCATGTAACGCCATTTAAACTGGCAAAGCTATACGCCAACTACACCTGCAAACAGGTGGTAGAGTCAAGCAGAACTGGTAAAAACTATCAACCAAACTCCATAATTCGCTCACATAATGAAAACACCAACCATCCCGTTTTCATTACGAATTTCACAGTCATTGCATCTGGATCACCAGACTTCGACTTTTAATTTAAAAAGTTGATCCATTTTAAATTACCTTCCAGATTTAAATTACAACACAACTTCAATGCAGTTAAGTCTGTCTTAAATACCTGTACAGTATCGCTGTATTGTTCTGTTATCTGTTTATTTGATTGTACAGTATCGTTGTATTGTTCTGTTATCTGTTTATTTGATTGTACAGTATCGTTGTATTGTTTTGTTATCTGTTTATTTGATTGTACAGTATCGTTGTATTGTTCTGTTATCTGTTTATTTGATTGTACAGTATCGTTGTATTGTTCTGTTATCTGTTTATTTGATTGTACAGTATCGTTGTATTGTTTTGTTCTCTGTTTATTTGATTGTACAGTATCGTTGTATTGTTCTA
Organism: Tachypleus tridentatus; assembly: GCF_004210375.1. Taxonomy (NCBI): domain Eukaryota; kingdom Metazoa; phylum Arthropoda; class Merostomata; order Xiphosura; family Limulidae; genus Tachypleus; species Tachypleus tridentatus. The sequence goes on from NC_134834.1 coordinate 19,445,911, forward strand.
TTCTCTGTTTATTTGATTGTACAGTATCGTTCCATTGTTCTGTTCTCTGTTTATTTGATTCTACAGTATCGTTGTATTGTTCTGTTATCGGTTTATTTGATTGTACAGTATCGTTGTATTGTTCTGTTATCTGTTTATTTGATTGTACAGTATCATTGTATTGTTCCGTTATCTGTTTATTTGATTGTACAGTATCGTTGTATTGTTCCGTTATCTGTTTATTTGATTGTACAGTATCGTTGTATTGTTCTGTTATCTATTTATTTGATTGTACAGTATCGTTGTATTGTTCTGTTATCTGTTTATTTGATTGTACAGTATCGTTGTATTGTTCTGTTATCTGTTTATTTGATTGTACAGTATCGTTGTATTGTTCTATTCTCTGTTTATTTGATTCTACAGTATCGTTCCATTGTTCTGTTCTCTGTTTATTTGATTGTACAGCATCGTTCCATTGTTCTGTTCTCTGTTTATTTGATTCTACAGTATCGTTGTATTGTTCTGTTATCTGTTTATTTGATTGTACAGTATCATTGTATTGTTCTATTCTCTGTTTATTTGATTGTACAGTATCGTTCCATTGTTCTGTTCTCTGTTTATTTGATTCTACAGTATCGTTGTATTGTTCTGTTATCTGTTTATTTGATTGTACAGTATCGTTGTATTGTTCTATTTTCTGTTTATTTGATTGTACAGTATCGTTCCATTGTTCTGTTATCTGTTTATTTGATTGTACAGTATCGTTGTATTGTTCTATTCTCTGTTTATTTGATTGTACAGTATCGTTCCATTGTTCTGTTCTCTGTTTATTTGATTCTACAGTATCGTTGTATTGTTCTGTTATCTGTTTATTTGATTGTACAGTATCGTTCTATTGTTCTGTTCTCTGTTTATTTGATTGTACAGTATCGTTATATTGTTCTATTCTCTGTTTATTTCATTGTACAGTATCGTTCCATTGTTCTGTTATCTGTTTATTTGATTGTACAGTATCGTTGTATTGTTCTATTCTCTGTTTATTTGATTGTACAGTATCGTTCCATTGTTCTGTTCTCTGTTTATTTGATTCTACAGTATCGTTGTATTGTTCTGTTATCTGTTTATTTGATTGTACAGTATCGTTGTATTGTTCTGTTCTCTGTTTATTTGATTGTACAGTATCGTTGTATTGTTCTGTTCTCTGTTTATTTGATTGTACAGTATCGTTATATTGTTCTATTCTCTGTTTATTTCATTGTACAGTATCATTCCATTGTTCTGTTCTCTGTTTATTTGATTCTACAGTATCGTTGTATTGTTCTGTTCTCTGTTTATTTGATTGTACAGCATCGTTCCATTGTTCTGTTCTCTGTTTATTTGATTCTACAGTATCGTTGTATTGTTCTGTTATCTGTTTATTTGATTCTACAGTATCGTTGTATTGTTCTATTCTCTGTTTATTTGATTGTACAGCATCGTTCCATTGTTCTGTTCTCTGTTTATTTGATTCTACAGTATCGTTGTATTGTTCTGTTATCTGTTTATTTGATTGTACAGTATCGTTGTATTGTTCTATTCTCTGTTTATTTGATTGTACAGTATCGTTCCATTGTTCTGTTCTCTGTTTATTTGATTCTACAGTATCGTTGTATTGTTCTGTTATCTGTTTATTTGATTGTACAGTATCGTTGTATTGTTCTGTTCTCTGTTTATTTGATTGTACAGTATCGTTGTATTGTTCTGTTATCTGTTTATTTGATTGTACAGTATCGTTGTATTGTTCTGTTCTCTGTTTATTTGATTGTACAGTATCGTTGTATTGTTCTGTTATCTGTTTATTTGATTGTACACTGTCGTTGTATTGTTCTGTTCTCTGTTTATTTGATTGTACAGTATCGTTGTATTGTTCTGTTTTCTGTTTATTTGATTGTACAGTATCGTTGTATTGTTCTGTTATCTGTTTATTTGATTGTACAGTATCGTTGTATTGTTCTATTCTCTGTTTATTTGATTGTCTATTAAGTTATTTCAGATTGTATGCTGAATTTATCTACTTTTATAGAGTGTTTGTACTTTATATTTCTATATCTAATAATTTACTATGTTTAATGCAGCGTGCTGAAGGTGGAGTACATATATATATATATATATATATTCCGAAACGTACAAGAACTAAGTGCTTGTCACTGTAGATACGCGTGTTAAACGTTCATTGGTGCTGGCGTCGTTCTGTTGTTCACCATTAAACTTTGAATCCAATCGAATAAATCCGTTTATGGTGTTGGAGTGTCTTTCAAATATTTGTATGCTTTAAGTATCGAAGTGAATTTGATTGTCACGAGTCCAAATGTTACAAAGTAGTTCAGAGCTTCGATACACTAGGTATCGTAACGATTTTTGTTTTGTTTTCCCACTGCATTAACTGGGTGTTACAAAAAGTTTCACGTATTATTTACCCTAATATCTCTCACTGTATTATTTACCCTAGTGTATCTCACTGTGTTAAAAAGTGTTGCATATAATCCTACGTATTATTTGTCTTGGTGTCTTTCAGTCACGTATTACCACGTGTTACAGAAACCTTTCGTCAAGTATAGCTATAGTACTTTAAAAAATATTTTATTTATCAATCTCGTAAGCCTTATTTTTGTATCCCTAGGTTCATCTGTAATAGTTAACATGTAATCTTACTCATTTTAAACATACAAGTTACAACGAATTACAGAAGTTCATCTGTAATGGTTAACATGTAATCTAACTCATTTTAAACATACAAGTTACAACGAATTACAGAAGTTCATCTGTAATAGTTAACATGTAATCTTACTCATTTTAAACATACAAGTTACAACGAATTACAGAAGTTCATCTGTAATAGTTAACACGTAATCTTACTGATTTTAAACGTAAAATTTAGGTTATCCTTAAAGACATATTTGTGGTATTCAATAAATAATTTTTTCGTGTTATCCAGAAGTTACCGGGTAACATGAACCCAGAAGTTAAAGTTTGTTAACAATATCTAACATATAATTTTATTTAAACGCTTTCATCTTCAGCTATTTTCCGTGTGAGCACTTCTGTAAAAGTTAACTTACAGTTTTATCCGTGTTAACTTTTTAATTTGCGATTGTTGTATCTTTTTTGTACTGTTAAGCCTAAATCCTACAAAGATTCTAACGCACAATCAACATTTCTATCACTCTGAAAGCTAAGTATGATTTATAACACTGAGATGTCTTTATTTAGTAAATAAGTAGCTTGTATTAATTCCAAACGTGTACAGGATTTTTTACAAAATTTTAACAAGTGCCAGAGTTAACCTATTTTGTATTTTCTGTGGAATTTTTATAATTTATCTTGTTCAGAGAGGGTAGACTGACATATTTAAAGTAGATCTCGCCAAAAGTAATACTTGTATGGAATCGCCTGTCTTATTAATGCGTGTGTATATCTTTGCGTACGGTATGCAACTGACACCATCTTGAAGATCCTTGACTTTCACCAGATATCTTTGCTGTTGTAACTTACGAATCGGAAAGTGAGACATTCAAGTAAGTTAATATTTAATTATTTTCGCTTACGTATTTACTCAAGGTGAAAAAATCCAGCTTTCTTGAAGTTCCTAAATGAAAAAAAAAAAAATTTTTGGTGAAAAGTGGCTTAATTATGAATTAAATGTCACATGACATAACGACAAATGTTATTGGTGATGAAAATATAATAAAAACTGTTTCATTGAGAGAGTTCTTTAATTACAGAACAGAGTTATACAGAAATAACACATTTTCACGTCTGTTATTTTACTAAATTTACAAAATTGAATTACACAGAAATAACACATCTTCACGTCTGTTATTTTACTCAGTTTACAAAATCGAATTACACAGAAATAACACATCTTCACGTTTTTTACTTTACTCAATTTACAAAATAAAATTACACAGAAATAACACATCTTCACGTCTGTTATTTTACTCAATTTACTAAACCGAATTACACAGAAGAAATATTTACACGTCTTTCTCCTCAGTTTACAAAAATTAATCACACAGAAGTAACACATTTTCGTTATTTTTTCTTTAGACTCTCCGTGTATTCTGAAGAGTCAGTACCATTGTTTTGTCCAACTCTACCGTGTCCTTCGATATTCAGAAATGCTCAAGAATTTCGTGAATTTTTACTTGTGAAACGTAAGTAAAAGGACTAGTGATGATAGCTTAATAAGTTTTCTCATCCGGGCAATGCATGACTAAAGCTGTTCATGAGAACAATTGATTATGAAAACAAAAAAAAAATATTTTATCATAATTTTGCTTCGTTCTTCTAGCTGGACACTTAATCTCTGAAATACGTGCGACTCTGTTAGTAACGTCCTTTCTTACGCAACATAATTTCTCTACTCTCTCAAAATTTATTGTCACGTTCACGACTATGGGATTAACAAAGATCGAATTTAAATGGACAATTACCAGGTTCAGTTTCGCTGTGTTTATTGACCACTACCAACCAGGGTCAGTTTTGCTGTGTTTAATGACCACTACCAACCAGAGTCAGTTTCGCTGTGTTTATTGACCACTACCAGCTATGGTCAGTTTCACTGTGTTTATTGGCCACTACCAACTTTAGTTGGCTCGGCATTGCCAGGTGGCTACGGCACTCAACTCGTAATCTGAAGATCGCTGGATCGAATCCTCGTCGTACCCAACATACTCTCCCTTTCAGCTATGGAGGTGTTACAACGTGGCAGTCAATCCCACTATTCGTTGGTAAAAGAGTAGCCCAAGAGTTGGCGGTGGCCGGTGATGACTAGGTGCCTTTCCTCTAGTCTTACACTGCTAAATTAGGAATGGCTAGTGCAAATAACCCTCGTGTAGCGTTGCGCGAAATTCAAAAAACAAACAAACAACTCTTCCAAACACGTTTGTTCGTACACAGTTAGCTGCTGTGGTCAGTTTAGTAAATATGACCATAATCTTGGTTTAATTGTCTTTGTTTCTTCCCAAGAAGGAAGGTGACTGACTCCTGTTCTTGTGAGTGTTTTTATTGTTGTTGGTTTTAATATTTTAATTTACACTGTAGAGATTTTTTTAACGTAATCAGCGCTTAGTGTTTGGAATTTTTATTTAGAGTTTGAAAAAATATTTAACGATATAAAAACACAAGTTAGATTACGATAGGATTTTGTTGGATTTATTACCGAGTTAGCGCGTGTCTTAGTGGCATTGTCTGTTTCTTCAGCTCTCGGTGGACTCAGCAGGTCGCCCAATGTGGCTTTGCTATAGAAAAACACACACACATTTTAGGTCTCCTTGTGAGTCAGCGTTAAATTTACGGAGTTACAGCGCTGACATCCAGAGTTCGATTCCCAGTAGTGAACAATAATACCACACTTGGCCACTTAGCAAATGCAACGAGTTGATCACCGAACTTAGAAGTTTAATTAATTATACTTGCAACTTAATGTAATCACTGCATTGAAAGCTTAACGTGGTTATCACACTCCCGTTTAACAGTTATACATAACGGATTTCATCAGCTTAGGTTACTTTCATTTCATTCACTGTTTTCAGAAGATCCAAGGATGAATCGAGAGTTTTATTTGTAACTGAATTCATTTCCTCTTTTTTTGCTGTAATTCTAGAAACGCTCGATCACTAATTTGTTTGTCGAGACAAATTTGTCGATGTTTGTTAGGCATGTTTTGTATTACTCCCACAAGTACATTGGATTTCTCTCTCTTCTAAACCAACCTTTCCTCATTCGGTTTATCCACAAAAGCAGACTGGTTTGAAATTAAATCGACTCTTCCTGTTCTTTTATTTCTCAATAGGTAACGTATGAGTTCCTACAAACATGACACTATTTAGATTTATTCGTATTATTTGGAACCTCAGCATTGTCCCGAAACCTTAATGTGTCCTCATTATGTTTCCCGTGTTTTAATTAATCTTCACTTATCATTCTGTTTCCTGCAATTTTAATTATCTTCACTTATCATTCTGTTTCCTGTATTTTTATTAAACTTCACTCATCATTCTGTTTCCTGCATTTTAATTAACCTTCACTTACCATTCTGTTTCCTATATTTTTATTAATCTTCACTCATCATTCTGTTTCCTATATTTTAATTAACCTTCACTTATCATTCTGTTTCCTGTATTTTTATTAATCTTCACTCATCATTCTGTTTCCTATATTTTAATTAATCTTCACTTATCATTCTGTTTCCTGCATTTTTTATTAATCTTCACTTATCATTCTGTTTCCTGCATTTTTAATTAATCTTCACTTATCATTCTCTTTCCTGCATTTTTAATTAATCTTCACTTATCATTCTGTTTCCTGCATTTTTAATTATCTTCACTTATCATTCTGTTTCCTGCATTTTCTTTCCTATATTTTAATGAATATTCACTTATCATTCTGTTTCCTGCATTTTTAATTAATATTCACTTATCATTCTGTTTCTTGCATTTTAGTTAATCTTCACTCACCATTCTGTTTCCTGTATTTTTATTAATCTTCACTTATCATTCTGTTTCCTGCATTTTTAATTAATATTCACTTATCATTCTGTTTCCTGCATTTTTAATTAATCCGTATGACTCATCTTTTATCTCCAAACAGCTTTTAACGTACCTTCTCTACGAGAAAAATTTGTTTGTTTGTTAAATTAACAATCTCCAAAATGACCACTGTCACTTTTCTAATGCTTGCAAGTTTTGTTGTCAATTTGTTTGTTTGAATTTCACGCAGAGCCACACGACAATTATCTTCGTTAGTCATTCCTAATTTAGCAGTGGAAGACTAGACCGAAAACAACTTGTCATTACCACCAAATTCTTAGACTACTCTTTTAGCAACGAATAGTGGGATTGACCGTCACATTATAACGCCCCAGTTGGAAAAAAAACACACTTGTTTTGATTTTTAAAAGATTAAATTGTTGTTTTGTTTAGAGTCTAACAGCAAATGGTTCATTTCAATCCAATGTTCAAATATCCGCGGACAATGATGAATGGCCAGTGAATCAGAGACAAATTTATAAACTTACAAAATTAAAATGCGATAGACAGATAGCCTGTTTTGTAGTTTAGCGTTAAAAACAACACAATTTCTACTGGTATTTGCTTCATGTTCGTGTGTGAAAAACCCATATACATTATAAAAAACACTTTCTAACCAATACTAACTAGTCCAGTGAACTAAAAACCTGTCAAGTTAAATAATTAGCTTGGTTCATTTTTCCTTTTCTCCCGATTTAAATTTCTCACAGTTTCCTCAATAAGTTTATTACATTTATTTATTCGTTGTTTTAGGCTAGCATCTTTGAAATATTTTCAGCTCTTTTGCTTTTTACCCTAAAATTAATTTTCTATTGTCATACTTGGTTTTTTAATGTTTTGTAAAACAGAAGATAGAGGTCATTTGTTCCTTTCATATCTTAGTGATAAACGGTGAAAAAGCAGCTTTCAACACACCGATTTTTGCCCAAAAAAGGGAACGGACCCTGGACATGTTAATAAAAGATTTATACGCGGAGCATATGGGGGATAATCGTGGGGTAAGTATTTATCAAGATGGGATATTTATAACACTTTTACTAAAGTTTTATCTACTTTATGTTCTGCTATGTTTTCTGGGAAAATAAGATTTTCAAGTCTTTGATGTTGTATGTCTGTGTTTAAAATAAGCTTCCATGATAAGTGATTTAGGCTTAAGAGGTTATGCTTTCATAATAATATTCATTAAATAGTGTTCGGATATTATTTATTTTAATTGTTTAAACCTAATTTTAAAAGGAATGTGAATTTGAATATCAGGAGTCGTCTTTATTTTTAAATTTATGTAGATATATAAAATGTGTGTGTTTGTGTTTTCTCATTGTAAAACCACATCGGGCTATCTTAGCGTTGTAATCCGTAGACTTACCGCTGTACCAGCGAGGGACAGAATAATTGTTTCTTTGTTTTGAATTTCGCGCAAAGCTACACGAGGGCTATCTGCGCTAGCCGTCCCTAATTTAGCAGTGTAAGACTAGAGAAAAGGCAGCTAGTCATCACCACCCACCGCCAACTCTTGGGCTACTCTTTTACCAACGAATAATGGGATTGACCGTCACATCATAATGCCCCCACGTCTGAAAGGGCGAGCATGTTTTGTGCGACGGGGATTCGAACCCCCGACCCTCGGGTTACGACTCGAACGCCTTAACCCATCTGGCCATGCCGGGCCTATATATATAAAATATAACATCGTGTAATACAATCCAAGAGTAACTGCTTAGCCTGTTTTTTGTTGGGGTTTTTAAGTCTTTCTGAGAGAAACTATTTTCACCCCTTTTTATTTACCGAAAAATATTAAACCTGTACACTACTTCCTTATGTTCAAATTACTGTTACATCTTTGTTAGATATTACGCATAATAAGATTCTGTAATATAACCGTGAAATGTGTTTACGTATCTCTTCTAATTTCTCATCTCAAACGTAGATTGCCCTTCATGGCCTGGCTTCAGTTTCCTTTCGTAAGCGGTCCGGCATGGCCAGGAGGTTAAGGCACTCGGCTCGTAATCTGAGGGTCGGGGGTTCGAATCCTTATCCCACCAAACATGCTCGCTCTTTCAGCCGTGAGGTCGTTATAATGAATAGGTCAATCCCCCTATTCGTTGGTAAAAGAGTAGCCCAAAAGTTGGCTATGGGTGATGATGCCTTCCTTCTAGTCTTACACTACTAAATTGGGAACGGCTAGCGCAAATACCCTCGTGAAATTTGCGCGAAATTTGAAACATACCAAACCTATCGTAAGCATGCGTTATATCAGTGGCGGCGCCAGGATATCTTCGTTCGAGGGGCTGAGGTTGACATTGGAGGGTCTTCCCAAAATGCCATCAATATAAAGTACAGATGGTAAATTATAATAATGTAAATACCAAGGTACATTTCAGAAAGGTGTGCTATTTTGAACTGCGTTTTTAATGCAGTTTTCATTGGAAACTCATACTCTGATTAATAATTCATTATTAGAAAATAGAAATAATCTGTTTATGAAAATATGCATATATGTAAAAGAGGAAGCTCACCTAAATTCCACCCAAGATAATACATAATAATAAAGAAAATCAAGATTAGCTAAGAATGAACATTTAATATACCATTAAGAGTAAAGATACAATTCAAAAGAAATATAACATAATGACATAGTTTACATAGAAACGAATTTTCCCATGTGAAGTTAATACACTCTGAGGAAAAGTAAGGTCACTATCAGGCTAACTATCTTTCATCATGTTGTGTTTATAGTCAATATTACTTCAAAATAATGTTCCTGTTCTGGTGATTGGCAGCAAATGTGTCTATAACAGTATCGAATTGTTTTGTCCTCCTGGAGTTTACTGATATGACAGGAAGGTTGCTGGTGTGGTTGTTACCACTGCTGTTGCGCAAGTATGTCTTGAGAATCTTCAGACATGAGAAACTTCTCTCACAGGCAGCTGAAGTGACAGGCAGGGTCACAACGATGCATACAAGTTTGTTGAGATCCATGAAGACATCCTTGTATGGCTCCAGCACGGTTGCAAGCTCCAATGGTGTGGATACTTCCTGCCCCTTGTCTTTCTTCCTGGCAATTAGCCGATTCAACTGGTGGACCTCCACTGCGAGGTCATCCTTAGCCATTTCAACTAATGGACCTCCACTACGAGGTCATCCTTAGCCAGTTCAACTGATGGACCTCCACTGCGAGGTCTTCCTTAGCCGGTTCAACTAATGGACCTCTACTGCGAGGTCATCCTTAGCCAGTTCAACTGATGGACCTCCACTGTGAGGTCATCCTTAGCCGGTTCAACTGATGGACCTCCACTGCGAGGTTATCCTCTGCCGCACCACAGTTTGCTGCCATTCCTAAGAGTGCTTGCTTGTCCAGAAATGTGAAACAAAAACAACGATTGTGTTTTCCATATTTTATAAATATATGTCGGCAATAATATTGGGGGGTTGAGGAAAGCTTGGCTCATTTGGGGGACTCAAGCCCCCAAGCTTCCCTGGCGCCTCCACTGCATTATATTTACTAGCCTGCCTTCACTTTCCTATCATAAACAACATTATCCTTACCAGGCTGGTTTCAGTGTCCTACCATAAGCATGAGTTATCCTTACCAACCTGGTTTCAGTTTCCTACCACAAACAACATTATACCCTACTAGTCTGGCTTCAGTTTCTTATCATAAACAACATTATCCTTACCAGGCTGGCTTCAGTTTCCTACCATAAATATTATCCTTACCATGCTGGCTTCTGTTTCCTATCATAAACAACATTATCCTTACTAGGCTGGCTTCAGTTTCCTATCATAAACAACATTATCCTAACCAGTCTGGCTTCAGTTTACGACTTCAATATCCGCTATCCTTCCTAGCAGGAGTTATTAACTGCCTTTCTCGTAATAGGTGGTTTAACCATATGTTATTAAATATTGTGTACGTTTTAAAACTTCTAAACTCAAAAGTTAATTCTAGGACCTAAGACGATATTTATCAAAGGCAAAGAGCAATGCGATAATAACTCAACACTTGTGTTATTCACAGAAAAAATTAATAAGTTTGTTAATAACCGAACTTTGTGTTGTTAACAGAAAAGTGATGAATGTGATAATAGCTGAGCATTGTGTTGTTAATAGAAATGTAGTCTATGCTTTCCTTTAGAGCTAACTAATTAATAACTGAACTTATTATAACCGGTAACCGACTGCTGATTTTATAATAAAAGTCAATTTACAATTTTGATTATTTATTTTATATCCACATTGAACGTAAGCGGTTTTAGGCAATTACCTGTATTTGAAAGCGATCTGTACTCGTGTGTGGTCAGGAAATTTTAAATTATATGTTTAATTTACGACTATAACGTTTGTTCGCAGACAATGTTAAACAGAAGAGCTTTTAGTGACGTACTTCCGGAAGCTCCGCGTGGCTCAAGGAGGAAAGAAGAAGCCCGCCAGGTGGAGTTTGTTCGTATAGGACAGGTTAGAATTCATTTATTTATTTTGCTTTTATAGCTCTTAAAGAAATATTTTGTTTTTTAAAACAATCAGGATTTTTTTTATGTTATGTATTTCTTGATATCATGCATTTTTAATTAAATAACAACTCTAGCCCCCCAGTGGCTCAGCGGTATGTCTGCGGACTTACACGCTAAAATCCGGGTTTCGATACCCGTGATGGGCAGATCACAGATTTGTGCTTAATTCAAAACAACAACAACTCTAAATAGCTTCCTAGTCTTTAGAGCGCCGGCCTGTGAAGCTGAGGGTCCCAGATTCGCGTCTCGTTACTACCAAAAAAAGAGCAATCGTACTCCGCACGTTGAAGCCATGAGTGCGTTACAAGAGTAATGGTCAGAGTTCACTATTCAGTCTGAAAAAAAGTAGTCCAATACGTTGCGGTGGGTGATGTTGCTAGCTTCCTTCCCTCTAGTCTATCACTTCAAAATTGGGAAGGCTATCACAGATAAACGTTGTGTAGCTTTGCGCGAAATCTAGCAACAACAAACACTGAAACTAGTAAAACAAATTGTTCTGCGCCGTTTTCTCTGGCGCAGCATTGTCCCAAAAACAACATTTTGTTTGTGAGAATAATGAACATTTACTTATAGAATTTTTCAGTCTTTTACCTGTTTGTTTCTGTGTTGTCAGTTGGTACATGGAAAAGTACCAGCTGCTTACTATTTCCTAAACAACTTCTACCCAACAATCAAGTTAACACTAAAACTACCCAACGCAGAATGGTACTTAATGTTCTCAGACGTAGACCTAAAAAATCCAAGAAAGAAAAATACGTCATAATCTGAGGGTCGCGGGTTCGAAATCCCAGTTGCACCAAACATGCTCGCCCTTTCAGCCGTGGGAGCGTTATAATGTTACGGTCAATCCCACTACTCGTTGGTAAAAGAGTAGCCCAAAAGTTGACGGTTGGTGGTGATGACTAGCTGCCTTCCCTCTAGTCTTACACTGCTATATTAGGGACGGCTAGGGCAGATAGCCTAGCTATAGCCTTGCTAAAGATTACGTGAAATGCAAAACAAAACAAATAATTCACAACCAGACAAATATGGAGTTAAAAAGAGGCAACAAATCGATATTTTTCCATAACCAATCGCACCACCCAGAACGAGTCAAAAGGGAACCATAATAGGACAACTAAAGATAAAAATCTAAACTGCTTCATGCACAATGCCATAGAAACAACAAAAAATGGTTTTAAAACATCATTCTCACTAAACGGATACCCAGAATATCTCATCGGCAATGTTTTTAAATCACAAAAAACACGAACATTAAATCATCCACAGACCCTAAAACAAAAATAAAGTATACACGAAAACGCCCACAATGAACATTCCTTTCATAAGCAAAAACAATCACAACCAAGATTTCTAAAGCCATTAAACAGTCATGCATATTAAGAAACAGCGAAGGCGAAACGTTGGTTCAAATAAAAATATATTATTTTATATTTATCTGGTGTGTTAAGGCCGTTTTTTTGTATTTTTATGAACTTTTATCAAAATTTGTAAATCCCTCCAGTATTCACATCAAATTTTGAAAGACAATAACAAAGTAAATTATTTACAATTTTAAAACGTTTGTTTTGGAATTTCGCACAAAGCTACTCGAGGGCTATCTGTGCTAGCCGTCCCTAATTTTGCAGTGTAAGACTAGAGGGAAGGCAGCTAGTCATCACCACCCACCGCCAACTCTTGGGCTACTCTTTTACCAACGAATAGTGGGATTGACCGTCATATTATACGCCCCCACGGCTTGGGAGGGCGAGCATGTTTAGCGCGACGCGGGCGCGAACCCGCGACCCTCGGATTACGAGTCGCACGCCTTACGCGTTTGGCCATGCTAGGCCATTTTAAAACGCCAAAGTCTTTTCTTCCCGTTGTTTTTGCTAAAACTAAACCCGCTTTAGGATTTTATTTCAGTCTATATTTTACTGTCGGTTTAAGTCTCCTAACCCGCAAATCAAGCAGAATTTTCTTTAGTACTTTAAATACTTCCACGACAATAAGTAAGATTGCCTCTGATGTGTGAAATGATAAATCGAATTTCGACTGGCGACGCCGATTTCTGGTAAATGTTTATTTCAAATGTCTTGTCAGTAGTGTTATTTAATTTATGTAGGGCGAAAGAGAACATTAATCGAACTTCCGAGTTCAACTACAAATTAGACCAAGTAAAACACTGCTTCGTAATACGATGAACTAAAATTTAAATCATTTTAGGGCGTTTTCAAAGTAAAGTTAATCGGTGGTTAAAACGTGCCAAATGTCGTAACTTCGTCGGAAAATATGATGCAAGTGCTGGTCAAAAGTTTCTTCATTACCTGTTGTTGCATCAAGATTGAGTGTCGGAAAACTTATTCCAAGAGTTGCGTTGTAATGGAAAGTCACGTTCTTTCGTTTAACACACTGCATTCTGTCTCACGTGTGCCTGTTATTAAAACCTTCAACACACTTTTATTAGTTGCTAGTAAAATGACAAACAGAATCTGTAACAACCATCACAGCTGTTATTCGTATTTATTTTGAAACACAAGACTACACAATGGGCTCTCTGTGCTCTGCCCACCGCAGGTATCGAAACCTGATTTTAGCGTTGTGAGCTTAATGACTTAACGAGGGGTAAATGTTACGCCCCTAAGACCTTAGTAAGACTTTTAAGCCACTTGGCTTTCCGTTGAACCACCGTAAGGCAACTGTTACGCCCTTAAGATTTTAGTAACATTTTAAGCCACTTAGCCTCACACTGAGCCTCTGGAGGGCTTACCATTACGCCCCTAAGACCTTAGTAAGACTTTTAAGCCACTTGGCTTTCCGCTGAGCCACCGTAAGGCAACTGTTACGCCCTTAAGACCTTAGTAAGACTTTTAAGCCACTTGGCTTTTCGCTGAGCTACCGGAGAGCAACTGTTACGCCCCTAAGACCATATAAAGACTTTTAAACGTATGATATTGTCTTTACTAATAGTCACCAAACAAATGTCTACGTGGGAATAATTTGGAAACGATCGAGTAAAATGCGTAATTCCGAAAGGCTTTGTCTGAACTTTGTAATGACATAAAATATTATACGGTTACTGAATACAAATATGAAGGCTGTTTAGTGTTACAGACTTGATAGCTGAAGATAGTTTTCATCATCACACTAGCAAAAAGCCTCGAATGTTGTGCTGTTAGAAACTGTTTTTTGAATGCCAAATTCCTGGTAAGAATCGAGATCTACTACGGATGTTGGTATTCAAAAAAACAGTAAACCCTGACTAATACTCCACCTATAAAATATGTTGATAAGATATAAATAAGAGTGATACAGCGAACTAATTATAGCTTCTTCTTAAGCAGTACTGCTGGGGCGTTGATTTCGGGCAAATCGTTCTACGCACGGTTCACATTCGTTTGGACCTCTGTCTGAATGTCTGTCCACCACTTTATGTCTGTTTATCTGTCTCTCTAGCATGCTATACTGAGATTAATTAGACATTTATGCTAGGTCAGACGAGTGTCTTCTAAACTCTAAATTGCGAATCCCCCCTACGGAAACTCAGCAAAGTTTCCGTTGCGCTCTCCCCACCGTTTCATATCAAACTAATTTTCGCGAATGATAGCAACAGATTTAGCATTTTCTTTAACTGATTTTAATTTATTTTAATGAAGAAATTTTTGTAAGGAACTTAAATTCTGGAGCAAAAAAAATCACAAAAACTGAGAGCAAATTTTTGACTCTACTGCCAAATTGCCGGGAGCCACCAGGGGGCGCGTCCTACAGTTTGGAAAACCCTTCGTTAGACCGTTCTACAATGTCAGTAAATCAAACCGATGTATTATTTTCTGACTTGTTTTTCTGCTTCTATTTCTTGTTGTTTTTAACTTCATAAATTCTTCCTCGTTTCTTTGGTTTGGTTTGTTTTAAGTTTTGCGCATAGCTACTCGAGAGCTATCTGCGCTAGCCGTCCCTAATTTAGTAGTGTAAAACTAGAGAGAAGGCAACTAGTCATCACCACTCACCAGCTACTCTTTTACCAACGAATAATGAGAGTTGCCGTCACATTATAACGCTCCCCGGGCTGACAGGACGAGCATGTTTGGTGCGACAGGGATTCAAACCCGCGACCCTCAGACTACGAGTCGAGTGTTTTAACCACCTGGCCATGCCAAGCCCGTTTGTTTGGACTTGTAAAAGAAATTTGTAACGTTTCTTTCCTTGTTAGTTTATAAAGTGTTTTTTTTTTACCTTTTTTCAGGCCCTCAAGTTAGACACTATCGCCAAGGGCGACGCACCAACGAGTCTTGCTACAACAAGCCTATTCAAACGAGAGGTTAGTACTAAAATTTTGTTTTTTAGTTCATTAACAAGCAATTACTTCAATACTACAATTAACACGTATGATATTTCTTAATTTATTTTTATGCAGTTTTATTGTATTATTAACACTCTTAGATTAAGCCAGAGGTGAGTTAATAAAAGTGTCTCTTAAAACGAATGCTTGATATCCATTGATCGCATTGAAATTCGAGGAACTTACATCTACAAATACAATTCGTTTGATAATGCATGTAAGTTTCTTTGAACAATAATACTGTAAAACATTTCAAAATGTCTTTTTCTAAAGAACCTTGCATCGTTACAATCGATAAACACGATAAATATATATATTTATATATTATAGGCAGCTTCTAGTAAACTTCTGCTCTAACAAGTTTATCTGTCGTACTTCGAAACGATTCGACTTTGATAAACAATATTGTCTGGCTTTTTGCTTATCGTAACCGCGGTATAACGGCTCATAGAATGGCTAGAAGTTTTTTGTTTTCTTTTTTTAATTACAAAACTCATAGCTCCATTTCTTGACCAATTTAAGATCTAATGAGAGCCGTGGCTATTGAGAATTCCCTCTTTTTTTGTTTTCTTTGTTCAACTACAAAACTCATAGCTCCATTTCTTGACCAGTTAGGATCTAATGAGAGCCGTGGCTATTGAGAATTCTCTCTTTTTTTGTTTTCTTTGTTCAACTACAAAACTCATAGCTCCATTTCTTGACCAGTTAAGATCTAATGAGAGCCGTGGCTATTGAGAATTCCCTCTTTTTTGTTTTCTTTGTTCAACTACAAAACTCATAGCTCCATTTCTTGACCAGTTAAGATCTAATGAGAGCCGTGGCTACTGAGAATTCCCTCTTTTTTGTTTTCTTTGTTCAACTACAAAACTCATAGCTCCATTTCTTGACCAGTTAAGATCTAATGAAAGCCGTGGCTATTGAGAATTCTCTCTTTCTTCTTATTTTTTTGGCTGCCTTTGCGCGAGGTGTTTTCGTTAAAGGTGTCGTTTATTGAATTCAGTAATAGTTTGTTTTTCTTTAACTTGTTATTTTACGGTATCTATGTGTGTGACCACAATTTCCCGGTCAATTGTAAAAGATGCAAATTGAACGCATTAATCGATTCTATTGAAATTAACATAAAAACTCTTACTAATTTTAAGCTTATAGACAACTGCTATTTTATCTACTCGTTAAAGCTGGGAGTGTGTTTATTACTCCCCAGTAAATGAAAAATAGACCGTTGACACTTGAGACTTGGAAAATCTTAGAAAACCGTTTTGTCTACAATATTTTATTTCTACAGGGCTTGTAATTTCGAAACGGGGGTAGGTTTTATTCTATCGTATTACCAAACACGAGGTCAGATCTAATGCATCTGAAATTTTAACTCTCCGTATGTGAAAAAAGTATATTAAAAAAAAAAATTAAACGGCCGTTATTTGGATAGTATATATTATTGCATCACACCTATGATATTGTAAGATGCACACAACTTGTGACGCTGCTGATTTGACTTTAGATTCTCCATACATGAAGTTATATACGTTATACGTTAGTACACTTTGCCCTCGGTAGATGGAGATGAGATGTTATTATCCGAATGACAAAATCGTCTGATGTTGCCATTAAGGATTAGATTTTCGTACATGCACTTTGCCCCAACCATCTTAAGTATCCCGTCGTGGGATTTGCACAATTACCCTTACCTTTTCAACTATTTTTATTATCCTTTAACTTTTACAGCCATGGGAACCGCAATGCTTTTATCCTGATTTTCCTTATGACATCGTGTGCGGAGATTCATGGGGTGAGCACCTTTCAAGATTATTTTAAGTATTGTTTTCTTTTTGTTCTTTTAACTAAGTGTTTCTTCTTTCCCTTCAGACTTATGAATAATGTATTCTTCGGTGACTAATTTTTAGAAAAACTTCTAGTGCAGGGTGATTACAATCTCACCTGAAATTCAGTTGCTTTTTCAGTTGTTACATTCCAACTTATCAACTTACTAAACGAAATGGCTTTTTTTTTGTACTTCGTCGTAAAGATTAAATAATGGGAAAAAAAGCTGAATTGAAACATGAAATGAATTATAACTTATTGGAAGCATAATAATCCCTCTTACCACCCGATTAAATACAATTTTAGAATACTGAATATTTTTAATTAGTCATTAAAAAAACGTTAATCACCAAATGGGTAATTTAAATAAAAGAATTAACAAGTTATAATAAAAAAGGCTAAACTGATGTTAAATATGACATATTTTCTCGTCTGTTGTTTCACTCTTTACTAATGTGCAAGTAGGAATAATCTTTTCTCTGTTTCTACAGGAGAAAATCGATTGATTTTAGCAACGGAGGCCGGTGCATTCCTCTTGGAAGGTAAGGTCGTGTCAATGCCAATTACCCTCTTATTTTTCATATTAATATTTACTTTGTCACGAAGAAAATCAAAATATTCTTAAAAATTATAATATGCTAATAAAAACGTTTTTCTTTATGTCGATAATATTTTTACATTTGACATTTTCAAAGGTTTCTGAAATGCTTTAAGAAATAAACTTAATATCAATTTTATTCTCTCGTGTCTCAGCGGTAGCCTTGAGGGTTCATAAATTTAGGATTAGATCCAGGCAATGGGAGCAGTACAGGTAAACCGTTGTTTAGTGTGTGTGTTTTTTCTTATAGCAAAGCCACGTCGAGCTATCTGCTGTGTTCACCGAGGGAGAATCAAACCCCTGATTTTAACGCTGTAAATCCCAAGAGTTACTGCTGCACCAGCGGGGGACCCAATGTTTAGTTTTGCACTAAAACAAGCAATCTTAGTTCAAATTTTAAATTTTTGATTTTCAGATATTACTACATAATCAGCTATCTGAGCTCTGTCCACCACGGGGAATCAAACCATAGATTTTGGTGTTTTAAATCCGCATAATTAACATCCATCCAAAGCTCAATTTATTTTCTCAAAATAGTATCAGTACGTAAAGAGTTTCTCAGATAAGGTAGATTAGGCACTTATAACAATACTGAATGAGGTTTGTTTATACACTACCAATTTGTTGTTATTCACATCGTAATAAATAAAGAACATGTCTAAAAGATTTTCAGTTGAGTGATTTTTGTACTGTGGAAACAACAAGAACTATTACAGAGCACTAAACAAACTTTCAATAGAACAAAAGAAAGTTTTAATTCGTCCAGATTTTAACTCATTTTAACAATAGCGACTGAGAAACACTAACTGACAGCTTAGGTTTGATTTGTTTTGAAATTCGAGCAAAGCTACACGAGGGCTATCTCCACTAGCCGTCCCTAATTTAGCAGTGTAAGACTAGAGAGAAGACAGCTAGTCACCACCCACCGCCAATTCTTGGGCTACTCTTTTACTAATGAATAGTGGGATTGGCCGTTATATTATAACGCCCCCACGACTGGAAAGGCGAACATGTTTGATGTAACGGGGATTTAAACCCACGATCCTCAGACGAGTCGAGTGCCTTCACCACCTGGCCATGCCGGCCCGACAGCTTAAAAAGTCTTCGTATATTTATAGCTTTAGATTTAAAACTGTAATTTCTTTATTGTTTTTTTATTACCTTATACTCGTGTTTTTCTTTTTGTTGTTCATATTTTTTTTTGTCTTTTTTACTTTCATTTTAGGTTTTTAAATTTTAAGGAGACTTGAAAAGTGTTTATAAACAACTGTTTCATATATCTGTTGATTTTACTGCGGAGTATAGAGGGCTTGACTCACCGGCCAATCTTTGACAAGACAGTGCAAATCAAAGAGCTGAATGTTGTAGAAGCACACGGGATTCTTTTGTTTCGTGTAGATAAAGGTATGTCGTGTTCTAGTGTATTGGTCATAAACGCGGTGCAACATGGTATAATGACTAGATAGATTATGAACTTTAAATTATTTTATGATCTTAATCAAATTTAAGTAAATCTCAATGAAAGTCTGTTAAAAAAAAACATTTTTTTTACAAGTGCTAAAAAGTGGATAACACAATTATTGGTATTTGTAAACGTCTCAAAATCGAAAATTTTCCTCTGTTTGTTGTTTTACCTAATGCCTCATTTTAGGATACGTATATTGTTTTTCTTATTTTTTCCAAACACTGTAAATGTTGAGACAAGAAAACAGGTACTAAATTTATCAAAGTCCTAATTAGCAGAGGCGCAGATCCTGGGGGGAGGGGTGGGATACATCCACCTTCATTTTAGATGGGGGGGTATGGTGCATACAATTATCCCCCCAACAGTTTGGTCTGTTGAATTGTTTTATTGCATCACAGGCCTACAAATTGTGTGTTTGTTCTTGTGATTCTCGTGTTCTTACCAATCGAATTACATAATTAGGCCTATATGTAGGCTTTTTCAGTAGCCGAAATGTACATCTTTAATATAGGCGTGCTTATAAGCTTTACGATCTAAGCGATAGTTCGTAAGTTCCAGTCAGTAGGCCTAAGTATACATGCAAGTATCGTGGTAACAAGATTACTCTGTGACTGCATGTTTACAGCTTTCAGGTTCACGTAATCAGTTTGTTTGTTTGTTTAGAATTAAGCACAAAGCTACTCCATGGGCTATCTATGCTCTGCCCACCACGGGTATCGAAACCCGGTTTTTAGTGTGTAAGTCCGCAGACATGCCACTGGGGGGCTCACGTAATCAGAGATTAACAATTTGCAAGTTGAACAGTCCTCATGAGTGGTTACAAAAATCATCCCCCCCATCGGGCGTAAAAAATCTACGCCCCTGCTAATTAGACACCACTTTCTCGAGGCGTTATTTGATTATTTTATTTTATTTCAAAGATGAATAAAAATCCAAACTCGTAACACTTTTTTTTTGCGTTTATTTTCGATTAAATTTTGAAATTTCCTAAAATATTTTGAAAGTTATATTTGTATATAATTTATGTTTTCGACTGTGACTTTTTCGTACTTGAAATAGGAAGAGACAGCAGAATCTACGTCTACCGACTTTCGGATTTTGAGAGCGAGGCTAGTGAAATTGGTGTTCGAAATAAAACTGACCTGAGAGATCACAGACTGGAGAAAACGAAAGGTAGCACTAATAGAACATCTAATCCCCTCGTTAAAATGTATAGATATCTGTTTATATGCTTAAAATGTATAGATATCTGTTTATATGTTTAAAATGTATATATATGTTTATATGTTTAAAATGTATAGATATCTGTTTATATGTTTAAAATGTATATATATGTTTATATGTTTAAAATGTATAGATATCTGTTTATATGTTTAAAATGTATAGATATCTGTTTATATGTTTAAAATGTATATATATGTTTATATGTTTAAAATGTATAGATATCTGTTTATATGTTTAAAATGTATATATATGTTTATATGTTTAAAATGTATAGATATCTGTTTATATGTTTAAAATGTATAGATATCTGTTTATATGTTTAAAATGTATATATATGTTTATATGTTTAAAATGTATAGATATCTGTTTATATGTTTAAAATGTATATATATGTTTATATGTTTAAAATGTATATATATGTTTATATGTTTAAAATGTATAGATATCTGTTTATATGTTTAAAATGTATAGATATGTTTATGTGTTTAAAATGTATAGATATCTGTTTATATGTTTAAAATGTATAGATATGTTTATATGTTTAAAATGCATAGATATGTTTATACGTTTAAAACGCATAGATAGATATCTGTTTATGTTTTGTCGTTCATTTGGTAAATTGTCAACTTTGTTTAGTTGTTTGTAAACTATTAATATAGGAACTAAAAAATATTTTATCGTAAATTCCTTTTGAAAGTAATACTTGAACTAAAGCAGCTGGCGAGTCTGATAAGTGATGTACTTTTTAAAACTGATTTGTTGGTTGGTTCCGTTTTATGGCGCAAAGTAATTAGGCTGGCTGCGCCCTTTCAAATTGAATTTAAATTACACAAGACAATCAAAAATAATTCCATGTACGATTTATTTTTCTGTTCCATTTATGTGTTTACAATATCGTTAAAAAGATGTTTAAAATATAATTGAAAAATTATAATAAGGAAAGCATTTTACGGTGTTGTTATATCAAACGACTCCATCGGACTTCAGTTACTAGTAACTAAGTGGTGTGTGTAGGCCAGTGGTTTTAACCTGAGTTCAATTGAGCCCCAGGGGTTTGGTGAGTCAGTCTCAGGGGTTCAAGACACGCACACTGTGTGTGTCCGTTCCGTTCACCCCACTCTTATGATTCGTGACGTCATGCTCCACTTGGCCATCATTGGCTGCGGCTGATCACGTCACATCACTTGGCCTTAATTAATGTGCTGCAGGGAATTCCATGCGCTTAGCAGTCGACTTGTGACTGTAGTAATCGTGCGTCATTTGTGATTTTTTGCTCATCTTTCAATCCCTTCGTAGTTGCTATGTCGAGCAAAAACAGAAAGTGGCAGGACGAATACGTACAACGTGTATAACGGAACATGATGGGAGTCAGAGTCCTCAATGCATGATTTGCAATGCCAAGTTGAGCAATTCTAGTCTAGCACCGGCAAAACTGAGAGAATACTCCCTAAAGCTGCATGGAGATGGGAAATACAAGAACACAAAGCTTGCTGAATTCAAGGTAAAGAGAGCCAGGTTCGATGAAAAGGTTACTTTGTCTGTTCTCGGCTTCGTACGATGCTGTGAGGATAGGTTTGTCGATGGGTACAAAGTTGCGTACTTGATCGCAAAGCAGGGCAAACCACACACCATTGGTGACGCACTCGTAAAACCAGCTGCGTTGAAGATGGCGAACATCATGCTGGGAAAACTGCTGAAAATAAGTTATCCCAAATTCCTCTTTCAAATGATACCATCAGCAGCAGAATAGATGACATGAGAGATGACATCTTGGTTCAAGTAGTTGCAGATCTGATTTTAAGCCCAGCAAAATTCAGCCTTCAACTCGACGAGACCACCGACGTTTCCAATCTAAGCCAGCTTGTTGTATTCGTGCGCTATGTGAAGAACGACTAGATAAAAGAAGATTTTTTTATTTTGTAAGCCTCTTACAACAACAACAACAACAACAACAACTAAGGCAGCCGACGTGAAGAAACTTGTGGATGACTTCTTCAGAGACAACGATCTTTCTTGGGAT
Organism: Tachypleus tridentatus; assembly: GCF_004210375.1. Classification (NCBI taxonomy): domain Eukaryota; kingdom Metazoa; phylum Arthropoda; class Merostomata; order Xiphosura; family Limulidae; genus Tachypleus; species Tachypleus tridentatus. Next base: position 19,468,416 of record NC_134834.1, read on the forward strand.
ATGGTTTCTGCAGTTTGTTCGGACGAAGCTCCAATCATGCTGGGACGAAACTCTGGTTTTGGTACGCTGGTGAAAGCCGATGCACCACACATCATTGCAACGTACTGTGTTCTGCACAGGCATGCTTTGGCAACAAAAACCTTGCCTTCAAAACTGGCAGAAGTATTAAAAATTGTAGTGAACTTTGTGCGAAACAGTGCTCTGAAGCACCGCATCTTCAAAGAGCTGTGTAATGAACATCAGGTTCGGTGGTTATCCCGGGGAAAAGTGCTGAATCGTGTTTTTGTCATGAGCGTAGAATTAGCCCTGTTTTTGCGAGAGAACCAACATTGTCATGCAGATTGCTTCGAAAAATCTGAGTTCATTCTCATTTTGGCGTACATGGCCGATATCTTCAATCATCTCAATCAACAGATGCAGGGCGGTGGAGTCAACATCATCGAAGCGGAAGAAAACCTGAAGGCTTTTCAAAAAAATCTACCGTTATGGAAACGACGAACAGAGAATGATAACTTCGCAAACTTTCCCCTGCTGGACGACAGTGTAAGTAAGATCGAAGATGTGTCTGAAATCGGAAACATTTCTGAAGCAAGCAATTACCACGCACTTAGATGAGCTCGCAAAGTCTCTCGACGGATACTTCCCCACCAGAGTGTCATATCCAGCATGGGTGAGACAGTCGTTCACGTTTAATATTACGACAGCAGATGTCAGTGATGAATACCTCGACGAAATCATTGAACTTCATCAGAGCCAGGTTCAACAGCAACTTTTCAGAACAACAACGTTTTGGTGTCACCAAATCGTAGCGTACCCTCTTATTGCTAAGAAACCTCTTGAGATACTCATACCGTTTGTTACAATGTACCTTTGCGAGCAATCCTTTTCGAGGATGGTAGGCAAAAACAAAGAAAAGGAACATATTTTGTTGCGAAAATGATATGAGAGTGACACTTTCCAAGGTGAAGCCGCGCATTTCTGAACTTGACCCTGAAAGGCAACAGCAAAAGTCACATTCATTTGCAGAAAATATTCATTGATTTATGTTTTTGTGTGAAATTCATGTTTTGTTGGTTTTGTTCTTTGAACACAGCGATATTATGTGCAACTGGTGCATGGTTCATTTTGTGCACTAATAAAATATCTACTTATGTTTTGAATTTGAAAAAAAATCATATCTTATTTTTCAATCACAAAGGGTTCAGTGAATGCAAGTACGAAACTTACGGGGTTCAGTACCTCCAACAAGGTTAAGAACCCCCGGTGTAGGCCTCTTTGGATGAAGTGGGGTTCAGTACCTCCAACAAGGTTAAGAACCCCCGGTGTAGGCCTATTTGGATGAAGTGGGGTTCAGTACCTCCAACAAGGTTAAGAACCCCCGGTGTAGGCCTATTTGGATGAAGTGGGGTTCAGTACCTCCAATAAGGTTAAGAACCCCCGGTGTAGGCCTACCTGGATGAAGTTTTATCAAATGAATACTTCCTTGCTCTTCCACTGGCTACAGCTTAAATTTTGAATTTCACGTAAACCTTTCTTTTATTTCGCATTAAGAAAGCTATTTCATTTCTTCTTTAAAACCTGGCTAAGTATGTGAGCAGACGTAAGTCAGTTCAAAACATGACGCATAACACCTGCTCAGTTTACTATGCGTAATTGACAGAGGGCCTTAAAAGGTGTAACGGGGAATGGTCTTTAAAACAGTCCCTTGTGTTTCGCTCTTATGAAAATTAGTTTTAAACCTGGGGAACATAATGGCTTATAATTCTATTTCCAAACCCTTGGAGTGGCAATTCTGGCAATAATATTAGTCTTTATCTTGTATTGAAAATACAACTACCTTTTTTAGAGCGCATATCATGGACTATTTAATTTTGTTTAATTTTCTAAACATCAAGGAATGTTAACAATTGACCTAATAAATTTAAAACCCTGTGTCTGTCACCTTACTGGCTCTTCTGAGATTAATTTATACTCCTAATATTAAAAAATACTATTGGAAAACTCCGTGTGTTTTTAATAACATAGTAAATATTTGATTTGCCCTCCTGCCTCCATCAGGTTCGTCAGTTATGCTACAGACTCGATAGCTAAAAAATAATAATAAAATCGTCTGTTCAAAATATTCTAAAGAAATATAAATTCTCGAGCATTTTGTCTCAGATTAGTGAAATAGCTTACACTTCTAGATTTTCAAATTAATAAGAAAGATCGGCAGGACTGTTATACTTCTCAAAAATATATTTTTTTATTTTGATACACTTAATGAAGAAAGTCAAGTGTTGTGGCTACTTGAGATTAGAATGATTCATAATAATAGTGTACCTGACGTAAGCCTAACCTGTATGTGTGTGTCATACGTTCGTAATCAAGTGCACCTGTCAACGTTAAATAAATGACAGCTTTAGATTGGTTTAATCAGTTACGTTAATTAAATAATTGGCGGCCACTTTTAGAAATTTTAATATTTTTTGAGAATCTTTTACCAACTTGAATCATTAAAGAAAGTTCAAAATAATATCTGTTTATTTAGTTATTCAATATTTTGTCAACAAATTTCTTCCCTAGTTTAAATTGAAATACGAAATAAAATACTTAAAAATAAATTACGTCTGTTGAAATAATAGATCGGATTAACGTTTGTTAAACTAATTACTTTGAAAACATAAACGAGCAACCTGTCAAATTGTACTAAACTCGAATATTGGTTGAAACTATCAGTGATACTTATTACTTTAAGTAAAATTCAAAATTCTTCATTAAAATAATGTAATAACTTTTTTGTATATTTTTCTTTGCTAATGAAGTGAGATATAGATATTTGGTTTTATTTACGTATGAGTAAGGTTAACAGTTATACTGCCCACTAATTTAAGACATTTTATGTAATAAAGTATGTAGTTTTATAACGTCCAGTTAAGTTTTATTTAATTTCCTTATTTTATAACCTTTAATCTCCTTGGGTATGACCATGTGGTTAAGATTCTCGACTCGTAATCCGAGGGTCGCGGGTTCGAAACCCCGTCACACCAAGCATGCTCACCCTTTCAGTCGTAGGGTCGTTATAATTCCATTATTCGTTGTTAAAAGAGTAGCCCAAGAGTTGGCGGTGGGTGGTGGTGACTAGCTGCTTTCCCTCTAGTCTTACACTGCTAAATTAGGGAGACGGCTAGCGCAGATAGCCCTCGTGTAGCTTTGCGCGAAATTCAAAACCTTGACCATACTTTTTTGAAATATCAATATAAAAACTTAGGATCGTAATCTGTTTGTGTTTTTACATGTCAGAATAATTTTAATATTCGTAAAAAATAAAGGATTTGGCTGAAAATTAATACGTAAAAAATACTGTTTTTAGATAATACGAACGTCTTTTTGACAGGAATTCTTTTTTAAATGTTACAGTTTTGAAGACAATTGAGTAATTTAATAATAAAAATTTGTTAGTTCAGTAATAAAGCTTCTCAAATGTACCATCTCTAATAACCACTTAGGTTGCCATTTATATGCTATCAGCCGTCCCGGTGACAGTCACCTTCGTATGGTCGTAGCCGTTGGTCGCCGGTTGTTGGTGCTACAGTGGCGCCACTCTACGGCATGGACAGCATGGTGTGCAGCGTCAGATACTGATACAGTCGATGGGTTTCAATTGATTAGGGTTAGTACCACAGTTTCATGTGTAAAAGTGGCACACCGAAAGTATTTCATTGTTATGTTTCGACCAGTTAAATAAAAACAGTTTACTATTATTTACTTAACGATATTTAAGTTTTAATTTAAAATTACATTAAGTACAAAAGAACCAAGTTGGAAAATCATTGTATAATAACCTGTACGTGAATACTTAGTTCGTATAAGTTTGAATACTTATATCCTAAAATTAATGACGGTTACGTTGACGGTTACACTTACGTGTTTGGTGATGATTTTTAATGTGCATTGACAAATGTCATGATATTTAATCAAAAACACCTTAGATGTGAATAAAAGGTAAGCCAAAAAAGATTAATGGGTAAAACAAATTACACGCCCCCAGCTAACTAATCAACGAATATTTAGTGTAAATATTTTATCAATGGTGTAGTTACCAGTTTTACCACCAATTTCGATTTCATTCCTGGAAGTAATGCAATTATTTTTTTTTTTGGGGGGGGGGGCGCACCTATTTTTTTTTTCCCAGCTAGATGTTTTGTTTTCTCTCTTCTCTGTACGTGCGTGTATGTATATGTATGTTTATCTAATGAATACATAAACATTCAAGTAAAAATCAAATCAAAATGGAGGACTACGTTAAAAACAGCAAATCCAGTGAATAATAAATGACATTTAAATGAACAAAACAAACGCAAACAAAAGAGAAAAAAATTAAAAGCATTGCATAAATCAAAATGACCGGGGTACAGGCTATAAAGTAGGATATAAAACGTCACCTCCATAACCCGGGACACATTTTATATCCCATTATAGCCTTTTAATGTCCGCAACGTCTTTAATTTGTTTGTGTGTGTGGAGGCTTGTTTCGTTTATTTTTATACACACGCAATGGTAGAAAGGTAAAACAAGTTTTTCTGTTAGGTTTTGGCCCGGCATGGCCAAGCGTGTTAAGGCGTGCGACTCGTAATCTGAGGGTCACGGGTTCGCGTCCCTGTCGCGCCAAATATACTCGCCCTCCCAGCCATGGGGGCGTTACAACGTGACGATCAATCCCTCTATTCGTTGGAAAAAGAGTAGCCCAAGAGTTGGCGGTGGGTGGTGATGACTAGCTGCCTTCCCTCTAGTCTTACACTGCTAAATTAGGGACGGCTAGCACAGATAGCCCTCGAGTGGCTTTGTGCGAAATTTAAAACAAACAAACAAACTGTTAGGTTTTAAATAATAAATGTTTTCATGTGATTTTCTTAATTTTGCTTTAGGCTAATGAGTGTTTTAAGTAGTTGATTTTGTTAGCTGTGAATGTTTTTATAACTTTTTTTCTGTTGATTCTTTCGTATGTTTTTGTTGTTGATCCGTTCTCCATTGAAGCTTCTAAACTGTTTCGTTTTAAATAATTGTTAAAGGTTTATCTCCTTACACTGCTGAAGTTTCCTGCTTATTTTTAAAATATTTTGTTTCTGCTCATTATTCCACGTGATTATTTAATGTTTGTTTAAGGCTGTTTGTTTGTTGTTTTCCGTTGCTTTCAAGTAACTGACGTTTTTCATTGCTTCTCTCGTACTGTTGTACGACTGTCTTTACAATTCGTGCTCGAACTGTTTAATATTTTAGTTAAGTAATTATTTCCTTATTGTTTGTCTTTTCAGACTTTGCAATTAGCGTTCCCGCTCATTACGCACCGAATATAAAAGTTATAATGAGTTAAATTATTTCAAGAAAATGACTACGTGTAATGTGAACTAAACCGCTCCGGTCGTTATGGAAACGGAAAAAATATGATTATCTTTTTAAACTTGTAGTTGGGATGCTCGACCTGAGGGTATCGTGTTCGAGTCCCATCACTGAACATTCTAGCTCTTACAACCGTAGTGGATTATAATGAAACGGTCGGTCCTAATAGGTCGTGGTGACTAGTTCTTTCTACTAGTCTGTTACTTTTAAATTAAATACAGCGAACGAAGAAAAAAACAAAGTCCTTGAGGATCTTCACGCGAAATTCGACAAATAAGCAACACTTGCTAACATTGAAAAAAATGATAGTGGTCATTTTTAGGGCTGTGAATTTTGTAAACTAAGCATATTCTAAGCCCTCGTGTAGAATTAAGTCAAAGATCATCTGGAGTACTTTGTTAATGTATTAATAGGCTTAAGAGGTCATTTAGCTTCAGTTCGGTATTGACCTTGTAAGATTTTAGGACCGATGTGAAATATTTCATCAGAGTTATAATTGACGGATCGTCTTTGTAGCATAGCCTAAGTCTTGTAATATAGGTTAAGTAAAATATGGTGAAGAACCAAGCCAGACTTCTCGCGGGGTCATAGGTTGGAGTAAGTCTCTCGCTGTTGCTATCTTGTAGGGTCTGTAGAGACTTTGTGTCTATATATTATATGACCATTAATTTCTAGCCTGAGCTCGAGACGCAACACGAGACAGAAACACCTTTTGGATTCTCTTCAACAGTATCATCACCCTTAGATGAAACCGTGGTCAGCTTGTTAACCATTTTCGGTTCGGCAATAACTTTTTCCCCAACCAAATCGTTTCCCAACAATAATGTTACCCCCTTAATTGGTAAAGTAGGTCTCACCGCAACTGGTCCAGAAACTAGGTCTGCTGTTAAATAAACGTTATGTAGAGGATAATTAACAAAGGTATCGTCAATACCCTCAGCAACAACAAACTCACCAGTGGAAGAACTCGAATCTAAAGGTAGTATATCTTCTAACAACAATGATTGAGTTGCCACCACGTACAATATGTATGGGTGGGGATGAAACACAGAACCAGCAAGCATAAAAAAATTCAAATTCCTCCGTAACTACATCAGCCATTTTATCAGTGGCCAAAGTAACAACATTGGGTGACCTGGTAAACCTACGTTGTAGACACGAACGTGTTGCTTCCTTTTCCTTTTCAAACACCAAATATCAGACACAACATGATTCGATCTTTTACAGAAATGGCAAACTTTGATGAAGTTTTAGCCTGACTGTCAAAGGATTTCTAACTAGAGGAGCTGGATTTTCTTTTATAAGAATCCTCGACTTTAGTAGATTGAAGAAGTACTGATTTTTGCTCAAATGAAAAGAATTTCCTTTTATAAAAAGTGGTTTTATTTGTTAAAGGTCATCAACAGAATGACCGCTGCTTCCTGCAGTGTTTCAAGTTTCTTTTCGTCTAAACACGTTTTCAGGTCGTCATTTGTATAGCGCTTAAAATTCCTCAATTGGACATAATTGCCTTAATTTGTTGAAACTTTTACCAATATGTATAGAAGTACATTATCAATATAAAAAAAGCCTTTTCGTGAACGAATTCCATATAAGTTTACGATAAGCCTCCAGTACTAACTCGAGCTGTAAGAATAGTACTTTGACCTTATTATAATTAATGCAGTCTTCTAGACAGATAGAAACATAAGACCCTTGGGTTTTACCAATTAAAACTATGGAATAATAATACACTGACTACGACAGCACAACAACACGTTCTCCACTTAGTTATTTTATATTTACTAGCATTGAAAAAGGCCCGGCATGGCCAAGCGCGTTAAGGCGTGCGACTCATAATCCGAGGATCGCGGGTTCTCATCCCCGTCGCGCCAAACATGCTCGCCCTTTCAGCCGTGGGGGCGTTATAATGTAACGGTCAATCCCACTATTCGTTGGTAAAAGAGTAGCCTAAGAGTTGGCGGTGGGTGGTGATGACTAGCTGCCTTCCCTCTAGTCTGACACTGCTAAATTAGGAACGGCTAGCGCAGATAGCCCTCGAGTAGCTTTGTGAGAAATTCAAAAACAAACAAACAAACAAACAAAGCATTGAAAAAAATGAGAAATAAACATTTATTTTATCTATAATAAACAATAATTCTATTTTTAATACTATATTTACAAATTACATCAATAAAGATATGATAAAACCCTCACGTACATACAGCCCTTGTGGGAGATTGTTCTATGAATTTATTTGTTTGTGGTGCCATTCAATAGATAGGGCCACACTATATTAGTTCAGTTACATGCATAGACTACTTCGACTATAGTAAGGTTAGTTGTTTTTCCAACAATGCAAAACCAAGGCAGTTGCCAATTTTTCGCTTGGTCATAAGTTGGGATCAGTCTCTTGTTTTTGCTGTCTTAGTAGGATCTGTAGAGACTTCAGGTCCACATATTATATGACCAAATATATTTACGTCTGACCGTTTAAGGCTAACGTAAAACATTGATTCTTACGTAGATAAAATGAAGGTAATTTTATCCATCATATATTACTGGGGGCCCGTCATGGTCAAGTGATTAAGGCACTCGACTCGTAATCTGAGGGTTACAGGTTCGAATGCCTGTCACACCAAACATGCTCGGCCATGAGGACGTTATTATATGATGATCAATCTCACTATTCGTTGGTAAAAGAGTAGCCCAAGAGTTGGCGGTGGGTGGTGATGACTAGCTGCCTCCCTTCTAGTCTTACACTGCTAAATTAGGGACGGCTAGCATAGATAGCCCTCGTGTAGCTTTGCGCGAAATTCAAAACCAAAACTAAATCCTTGGTCCTGAATGGATGGCCCATGGGCCAGAACCAACCTCCAAGACCTTCATTTCTATACTGCAGTAATCCTTTCTTAAAATCTATTCTAGAAGAATGGTGCATGTGTACAATGGTGACAGTGTTATAAGATATTTATTTTTAGCCTCGTTACCCAACAAACAACGATTCCCGTTAATTATGGTTTATTCACTGCAGCAACCTTAATTTCGTTTTTGTCGTCAACCTACCTTCTCACCACAATGATTGAGTCGCCCCCACGTATCATATGTATGGGTGGGGATGAGACATAGAACCAGCAAGCATAAAAAATTCAAATTTCTTCCTAACTACATCAGCCATTTCATCAGTGGCGCCAAGAATATGGCGCTGACCTGCATAATTTATAGTTACATGTATTTCCTACCCATGTAGTTTCTTTTTTGTATAAGTGACTGTTAGCCCCCATTTTATCAAACCCCTCCCATCATTATCATGGTAATTAAACTGCCCCCTGTAAAAAAGGAAAATAGGAATTTGCCCTCCAAATGCTAGAGTATCCAGAGGCAACGAGTACACAGTTCATCTGTATATCAGATTTCAGTCTGCCTAGATCTCGTTTCGGTTCGCGTACTGTTGTTTAATCTGACCATTCCCTCCAAATGCTGAAGTATCCTGAGGCAACGAGTACACAGTTCATCTGTATATCAGATTTCAGTCTGCCTAGATCTCGTTTCGGTTCGCGTACTGTTGTTTAATCTGACCATTTATCCACGAAATGAGATATGAAACTAGAGGATTACAAATATTCGTTCTAACACCCCTAGTGGCACAACAATATCTCTGCGGGCTTGCACCGCTAAAAACTAGGTTTCAATACTCGTGATGGGCAGGGCACAGGTAGCCCATTGTGTAGTTTTATGGTTAACTACAAACAAAGAAACAATTCGCTGTAAGAAAACCGTTTATCAACGTTCTACTTATAATTAGCGATAAAAGAAAGTAGATGTTGATGTCCTGCATATGGTCAAAATCAAATTTATTTAACGTTTCAGTCCTTACATTCTGCCATCTTGAAAACCTGACACATAAATCTGAACAATTGTTTAATGGGAAGGGAAACATTAATTACGCCCAGGTTCTGCAAAGGCGTATATTATAGTGGCAACACTGCTGTTATGAAAATAATATTATCAACAGCTTTAGCTATATTAGTGGCCCAAGTTCTCTAAAGGCGTATATCAGAGCGGATCAAGTATTTATGTTTGGAAAGGTGTCTACAGTGAAGAAGTAAACCGTAGCGTCTACCAAAAGTTTTTTTTTTTACTTCGTTGTCAAAATTAACCAGATTTCGCAAGACTAATTCTACATTAACCAGATTTCGCAACACTAATTCTACATTAACCAGATTTCGCAAAAAGCTAAGCCTACATTAACCAGATTTCGCAAAAAGCTAAGCCTACATTAACCAGATTTCGCAAAACTAAGCCTATATTAACCAGATTTCGCAAAACTAAGCCTATATTAACCAGATTTCGCAAAACTAAGCCTACATTAACCAGATTTCATACATTTACTGAGTTACAGGGAAATTGTTACTTAATATTATACAGTTATATTAGGAATTCACTGAACAGTAAACCTGGAACCACAGATATAAACTTTAGGTAAATATGAATCGAGAGCAACGCTGTGTCTAATTGATTTTCCAAGCAATTAGCTTGTTACTGATTTATGAAATTAATAAATCTAGGAACTTTCTCTACCTGAACCTGCTCAGTTGATCACCCTGGTGGACACTCCTGTGAAAGGTGACGACAACCAAATTTGCGTAGCCTATAAACACCAGTTTGACTTGGTCAAAGAAAAGACTGGAGATACACTGAGACTACACTCTGTTGAAGGAAACAAGGTTGGTGGACTGAATCTTTCGTAGAGATTTACATAAAATGTATGGATAGGGACTTTTTTGTGTGGAACTGTCCCCACGGAAGGTAGATTGGTAATCGTGGGGCAGTGGTATTACTCCTCTGTTAACGGTTAAGATAATTTTAAGCAAAAAAAATAGACTTTCTATGAATGATGACTAGTTTTCTGGAATGAATTTAAGTGTGGTTACTCAAAAATAAAAATGCTAGTTATTCTAGTAGAATAAAAAGAGGTGATCCTCAGTATCTGCTCGCCCTTTCAGCCGTGGAGGTGTTATGTGACGGTCAATTCCGCTATTCGTTGGTAAAAGAGTAGCCCAAGAGTTGGCGGTGGGTGGTGATGACTAGCTGCCTTTTCTCTAGTCTTACACTGCTAAATTAGGGACGGCTAGCCCTCGTGTAGCTTTGCGCGAAATTAAAACAAAAAAACCTTTGCCTCCCACCCTCACCCAGTAGCACAGCAGCATGTCTGTGGACCCTATACCAATAGAAACCGGGTTCCGGTACCTGTGGTGGGGAATGCACAGATATCCCTTTGTGTAATTTTGTGCTTAATTACAAACAACGGACCCGGCGCGTAAAACCCAGATATATGTGATCAGAATCACTGAAAAATGGTAAGACCGGCCACCTAGATATAAGGGAACAAGGTAATTCCAGTTTTTAATGGTTTTCACCGAAAAGCATGGTACCTTAAGTGAATTCCCCACATTGGCAGAGCGCCAAGTACATAGAACGCTAGAAATGAAGATTTAATACTCGTGGTGGGCACAGCACAGGTAGCCCATTATGTAGCTTTAGAGTTAAGTACAAACAAACATAAGTGAAAAATCCAACAAGAGTCTGGCGTAGTCTGGTGGCTAGGGTCGCCTGACTTGCAACATGAGGATCACGGGTTCGAATACACCTCACTAAACATGCTCGTCCATTTATCTATGGAAACATTATGCAGTGAAAGTCAATCCTACTGTTCTTTAGTGAAAGAGTACCCCGAGAATTGGCGGTGTGTGATGTTGACTAGTTGTCTTCCTTCTAGTCTATCATCGTGTAGCTTTGCGCGGAATTCAAATAAGGAATTATAAACTAACACTTAGTCAACCGACAACAATAAATTATGAACTTAACATCATTTTTTTTCTCAAATCGACAGTAATGAACCATGAATTCACACTTTATAATTTGTGAGTAACCATTCATGAACCAACACTTCAACGACACGTAATTATCTCCTGACGAGCAAATCTTTAAACGAATTAATAGAAATAATGTAATGCACTGTAACAAACATCTGCCAGTACTGCAGAAATTACCACATTACTAGTGACAATCGATCAGTTAACTGTATACATAATTAACATTTAATACAAAGTTCTGATAATGTATAACTGCAAGGAAACGAGTCTTAGCGGAACAGTTTTGAAAAGGCTAATTTAGATAAATTTTCAAAAATTATCTTTATAAACGTTTCGGAACTTGTTTACTTTTAGGCTATAAAAACAATAGCTTTTATTTAAATATAAAGTAGTTATGGTGAAATTCTTTGTTATATTATAATAGCATACTTATGCAAAGCGAAATTCTGAAAGTTACAAGTTATTTTACTACTATGGTAAAAACATTGAATTTTGTTTAAGAAGTGTTATAACAATGTAATCCATTCTGTTGCCCCATCAGGTGCATCTTGTTTCTGCTGTTGACATTTATGAGGACGAAGAAGCCGAGTTGTTGCTGTCCTACAACCGTACGTAATGTTTTATAACCACGTGTTCATTTGTATTTAACTTTGTGGCTGTCCTACAACCGTACGTAATATTTTATAACCACGTGTTCATTTGTATTTACTTTGTGGCTGTCCTACAATCGTACGTAATACGAGAGCTGTTAAAAAAATACGCGGACTGACGTCATAAAACAAAATGTACTTTATTTAGAAGTTACAGGTCTGGGACCCCTTCAAAGTACTCTCCTCCCCAACGCACACACTTATCCCAACGGTGTTTCCACTTGTTGAAACAGTCCTGGTACGCTTCTTTTGTAATGTCCTCCAGCTCCTTCGTCGCATTTGCCTTAATCTCTGGAATCGTCTCAAATCTTCTTCCTTTCAAGGGTCTTTTGAGTTTGGGGAACAAGAAAAAATCGCAAGGAGCAAGGTTAGGTGAGTAGGGGAGTGGGAAAGAACAGTGATCAAGTGTTTGGCCAAAAACTCACGAGTTCTGAGGCACAAATTTCGCAGCAACGCGGTGCATCTTCAATTTTTCGGTCAAAATCTCGTAACAAGATCCAACTGATATCCCACACTCTTCAGCAAGCTCCCTGACAGTCAGACGTCGATTTGCCCGCACCAGGGTGTTGATTTTGTCGACGTGTGGGTCGTCAGTTGACGTGGAAGGACGTCCAGGACGCTCATCATCTTCAATGGACTGTCGACCATCCTTAAAACGTTCATGCCATTTGAAACATGCCGTACGCTTCATAGCAACATCACCGTAAGCCGTGTTAAGCATAGCAAAAGTTTCAGTCGCAGATTTTCCAAGTTTAACACAAAATTTCACAGCAAGTCGTTGCTCCTTCAGGTCATTCATTCTGAAATCCGCCAAACGAAAAAATCGCACTTCACTTAAAACCGCGTAGCTAATACACAAATGAAGATATCTGCAATCGGGAAATGGCGTCGTATTCAGCTGATCTGTGCAAACCTAGCGACACCAAGCGGATTCCCCTGGAACCAACTGGAGCCGCGCAATTCAAACAGTCCGCGTATTTTTTTTAACAGCCCTCGTATTTTATAACCACGTTTTCATTTATATTTAACTTTGTGGCTGTCCTACAATCGTACGTAATATTTTACAACCATATGTTCATTTATATTTAACTTTGTGGCTGTCCTACAACCGTATGTAATGTTTTACAACCACGTGTTCATTTGTATTTAACTTTGTGGCTGTCCTACAATCGTACGTAATATTTTACAACCATATGTTCATTTATATTTAACTTTGTGGCTGTCCTACAACCGTATGTAATGTTTTACAACCATATGTTCATTTGTATTTAACTTTGTGGCTGTCCTACAACCGTATGTAATATTTTATAACCACGTGTTCATTTATATTTAACTTTGTGGCTGTCCTACAACCGTATGTAATGTTTTATAACCACGTGTTCATTTGTATTTACTTTGTGGCTGTCCTTTAACCGTACGTAATGTTTTATAACCTCTGTTCATTTATATTTAACTTTGTGGCTGTCCTATAACCGTACGTAATGTTTTACAACCATATGTTCATTTGTTTTTAACTTTGTGGCTGTCCTATAACCGTACGTAATGTTTTACAACCACGTGTTCATTTGTTTTTAACTTTTTGTTGGCAAACAAGATGTGTAATCAGATGATGTCCTGTAATCGTACGTAAAAACATGTATTTTAATTTTGTTTCTGATCGACAGTTGCGTCTAAGTCATTGTTTCGTGTTCTTACATCGGAAAAACTTGTCGAGAGCTATCAACAAGACTGAATGGAAGTTGACATATTCTCGTGTGTTTTATGTGCAGACGGTCAAACATAATTACTCGTTTCATTTTTCAGATAGCATAATTTTCAATAAATACTATAAATCATAGCAAAACTGAAAAAGCTCTCGTTATAAGAAACAAAACCTAGAAATTGCTAAATATTTAGGTCTAAGTTTATGTTATATTTTTTCTCATTAAGGTATTGTTAAATTGTTTCAATGTTATTGAAGAACGTAGTATCATAACCGGTATATTAGCACGTGAAGACTTTAACCGTTGTACGATTATATTTAAGGTTTGTCATGTGATGAATCAAGGTTAACCTATTGTTGTTTCTATCAAAATGTTTAATTGTTTATCCGTAAATAATAATAATACAACTAATTACTTCATTTTAAAAGTTAAGTTGTTTATTGTTAGTAATATTTTAGTATTCTTACTGATGTGTTTTAATATGGTTGGCGGCCAGCAATCCTTTGAAAAACCCTTGTTTCAATTTTAATGTGTGAAATAGTAAGTAAAAATATTAATGTTTTATCTCTGCTGCTGTTTTTGCCATAGTGTAGTGTTTTATCTCTGCTGCTGTTTTTGCCATAGTGTGTAGAAATGCTAATTTATCGAATTTCAGTATTTTTACTAAATACCACTGGTTAAAATTTCTCCTCGTCAGATTAATAAATTACAGATTAAAATCCTAACAAAAATAAATATTTCGTGAAAAACTTTAGTTTTCTGTGATTTTGTTTTTTGTTTTTCAAATCCAGACACTACTCATTTCCAAAAGTTGTCAGAAGGAAGTTCTACAGAGTTGGACTTTCAGTGGAATGCTGTACCCAATACTATAGGTCAGATCTTTTCTGCTATATAACAAGTCTTTGTATTTTACTCGCCAAACATATTGAAACTCTTAAAAAAAACGCACACAAAAACAGGGTTCACGTCGCAATCATTCTGTTTACACATCCTTGGGTTTTATTAGCTGTATCGAAACGTTTGATGGAGTATTGTTATAATTTAAACTTAGATTTCTCTAAAAATATCAACTTTCATGGGTAGTGAATATTTTTGAGGCATATATAAAGGGAGGTTTAAATATATTTCTGAATGTGCTTGCATTCTCTGTTATGAATGTGCGAGTTTGACCATCTTTATCTTGTCACGTGCAAACAACGTGTAAGTATAAAAACTGAATTCAAATTGCCGTGACAGGAGAAGAAGGAGGATCCTGAGAGATGACCATGTTTGCACGAGGTCGAATAGTTTGTAAGAGTGATCAAACTCATCAGAAAATCGTGAAACCACTTGCAATATATCTGGCCACAATGGAGTTTCAGTTACCTTTTGAAAATAACTGTTTCCACTCGACTAGGACACCACCAGACAACAGAATGATTTCTTGGGGCTGTAAGAAGTATGCAGAATGGTCCGCACCAAACGGCGGCTGGTATTTCAAGACAAGAGCCAGTTGCTTCAGTGTCGTCTCAAAATATCATCATAGCATGAACTTCAGTAAAAATATTTTCGTTGACAACAGTAAACATCTAAGGTGTTTTCACGCCATCTTGGTTATGGAAAATTATAATTTCTCTCGACAAGTCCAGATTGTTGAAAGTTGGACGCACCTGGGTTTGACAATTATTCTACAAGCAGCATTCAGTAAACCATCTGCAAGCCACGTCAAAATATGGTGGTATTTCTGTTATGGTGTGGAGTGCCATCTGGACAGCCGGACGATCACGGTTTTTGTGCGAGATAGCTTAAAGATGAGGACATTGCCGCCATTGTCCAAATATCTACTTTACGGATCGTGTATAGTCAACATTTTATTGTTCCCTTTGAAAGCGTCCAAAGAACCAACTTATGTAATCATATTCAAGTTTTTTATCAGAACCATTAAATGCTAAACGTAACATTAAAACCTTTTCATTCATGTTTATTTCGTAAATCGACTTTCTGGATAGATACCCATTATAGATATAAACAATCCAGCTTTAAAGTGTCTTCTAACGTGATATGCTACTATCAACTTATCGCATATATTCGAATTTTTACAAACCTAAACGTCTTGATTCGTTATAAAATTGCCCCCCGCTAGTAGAGCGGTATGTCTCCAGATTTACAACGCTAAAATCAGGGGTTCGATTCCCCTCGGTGGGCTGAGCAGATAGCCCTATGTGGCTTTGCTATAAGAAAAACACACAAACACACACTCGTTATAAAATTATAAAAAACTTATTTTTCTCTCTCGGGTAGTATTTATATTCTAGTTGACCCGACATGTCTCTAGGTGGTTAAGGCACTCGACTTGTAATCCGAAGGTCGCGGGTTCGAATCCCCATCACGCCAAACATGCCCTCCCTTCAGTCATGGATGCGTTTTAATGTGACAGTCAATCCCACTGTTCGTTGATAAAAGAGTATCCCAAGAGTTGGCGGTGGGTGGTGATGACTAGCCGCCTTTCCTCTTGTCTTACACTGTAAAATTAGGGATGGCTAGCGCAGATAGCCATCGTGTAGCTTTGCGCTAAATACAAAACAAACCAAACCACAACATTTCGTATCCCTCACGTTGCTACGTAATTTCGTGAATGCATCATTTTTAGAACTATGTTTACTGTTTTAATTTGACTTTTATTTGTCCTTGTTGAACTTTTTAGTGTGTGCCTTTCCTTATATCATGGCCTTCACGACCGACACGATCGAGATTCGTCTTATTATCAATGGAAATCTCCTTCACAACATGGTGATGCCGAAACTGACGGCCATTACCTCAAAGGTAAAAATTCAACATTTTGTGGAATTTATAGAGGGCGCTAAATGCAGACTTGAAGTATCACAGCCATTGCTTTCAATGCAGGAGCCACCCACTTGTGCATAAAATAGTAATTACTTTAGGTTTTCTTCCACTTTTGTTTTGTTTAGTATTTAACTTGCATCGATATACTATAAAATATAAAATTGAAACGTGTTTGTGATAATGCGACCTCAGAAAGCTGTATTTGAAACGTCGAACTGCATTTATTCAGTGTACTATTTATTTTGTTGGTAATAAGTGTAGAACGTAAAACTGTTTGTTTTTTTTATTAATAGTTTTACCTAATAGTTGAAAACTAGACTTGAGTTTCAAGATCAACTAAAAACAAGTATTACAAAACTTTTTATTGTTTTCTGTTCACCACAACAGAAAATCCTGTAACGTTAACATACCGATGAGAAGTGTTTTTTTTTATTCTAACTGCCACTGGTATCTCAGCGCTATGTCAATAGTGTTACAATACCAACGGTAGACAAAGCACAGACAGTAGTCCAATGCGTACTTTGTTTTACACCAAAACAAACACGCATTTATGGACTCGTTTATTTCAGAGCGACATCTACTTTGCCAGTACAGCTCCGGAATTCTTTGAGGTTCGGCAAGAGAGAGTGACTGTTGACAAAATGGAGAGAGATCCAGGTCTATCCCCTCCGTCATCGCCACATGGTATGTCTGTACTCTTCTATTACTACACCCTTGTGCAAATTAATTGAAACAAGACGGAAAATTACGATTTTTTCAATTTTTTGCGTTTTATTTCTGAGAATCCAAAAATTACTCGCAAATTAATACATGATATGACCACCTTTATTTTTCAGAAGATCATTAATCCGCTTTGGCATCGAGTCCACGAGTTGACTGCAATCTTTACTGATTTTTGGATATCGGTACCAAACCTCAATTATGACCTCAATTAGCTTATCTTTCGTAGTACAGTCTTTTTCCCGAAGTCTTTCTTTACAAATCGCCCAAAGATTTTCAATAGGATTTAAGTCCGGAGAGTTTCCAGGCCAGTCCAGCACCTTTGTTCGCGTTGTAGTCATAAAATTCTTTACAAGTTTCGATGTATGGCACGGAGCCAGATCTTGCTGAAAAAATGCCAGATCCATCTGGAAATCTCTTTTTCAATTCTGGAACGACTCTTCTTTGCAAAACTTCGATGTACTGTGGTCCTCGCATCATACCTTCTACGATATGTAAGCCTCCGACACCATAGTAGCTGAAAAAGCCCCAAAACATCTTCTTCAAGGGATGTTTTATGAACTGATTGATCTGAGATTCTCGAAGTTTCTCACCTGGAGATCTGCAAACATACAGACTTCTTTGACCCTGTACAAAGAAATGAGTCTCGTCACTGAATAACACCTTCCTTCATTGTTCTTGCGTCCAGTTCTTATATTTCAGACCCCATTGATACCGTTTTTTTCTTCATTGAGTTGGTAAGAAGTTGTTTTTTGACTGGTCTCCTTGCCCTTCTAACGCAATTTCGAATGACGTAATATTCCTCAAAATTTCGTCATATATCCCAAAAATAGATCGACCGTACTGCAAAACACAGCTAATGACGCCGTCTGTGTGAAAAAAAATGTCTATTAAAGGAAATCAGCGGGTCCAGCGAGCCTACATCGGCCGCCATGATGAAAATATTGTGAAATGACCATTTGTTTCAATTAATTTGCACTAGGGTGTACATTATAAACATTCTGTAGCATTCTAACTTTCTAATTATTAACTCGTTTGTACTTGCTTTTTTTTCGTTAATATATTCTACGAATTTTGTGAAAGCTGTATTTCCAGTAATAAATAATTTCACATGATATTTTCTACAAGCAGCATTGTACTGTTTCATAGTCTCGTCAAGACTGTATGGAAATTAATAACATTAAACATCTTTAAAAGTGTATTGAAACTACGTAACGCAAGACGTGTTTTTATTATAAATATGTACGGGATGATCGAATAAAAAGGAAACTGAATTATCTTTACCTTCTGTGTTAGGCCTGACATGACCAGGTGGTTAGGACACCCGATCTGAGGATCGCGGGTTCGAATCTCCGTCCCACCAAACATGCTCGCCCTTTCGGCCGTGTGGACGATAAAACGTGACGGTCAATCCCTTTTTCGTTGGTGAGTATCCGAAGAGTTGGCAGTAGATGATGGTGGCTAACTACCTTCCTTCTAATGCAGATATCTATCGTGTAGGTTTGCGCGAAATTCAAACCAAACTTTCTGTATTGTTATTGCGTTGTGCCTTTTGAGTTATAGTAACACGACTCTGGAGAATGCGCACTTGATATTATTATCCATTGAAAGTTAGTTGTACAAGGTACATTGTTAGAATGCTAGTATAACGTAACTAGAGCATTGCCACAAAGCACGACAACTCTCACGATAAACATTGTATACAAACTACGTTACCCAAGAGGTAAGTACTTCAGGCAGATATCCATTAACATAAATCTCCCTTATTTCTTTCAACTGGTAATAATTCTGGTACGTTTGAAATTTTTTTATTAACTTTTATAAATGGAACACGTGTTTCAATTTCAGGTCGCTCGCTCCACCATTTTACCTACTCATATATTCTGTGCGATAAAAATATTATTAGCTTAATTTCTGTATATCTTTAGAATCTCGTGAGATGTTACTGATGGGAGCCCTCTTCTGGTAACTATACTAACTTAAAAAATTTAAAGCAAAAATGTAAGAAAAACTGTTTAATTTACCTGTGTTTAATGCGAGGCGACCCGGCATGGTCAGGTGGTTAAAGCACACGACTCGTAATTTGAGGATCGCGGGTTCAAATCCCTGTCACACCAAACTTGCTTGCCTTTTCAACCATGGGGGCGTTATAATGTAACGGTCAATCCCACTATTCGTTGATAAAAGAGTAGCCCAAGAGTTGGTGGTGGGTGGTGATGATTAGCTGCCTTCCCTCTAGTCTTACACTGCTAAATTAAGGACGGCTAGCGCAGATAGCCCTCGAGTGACTTTACGCGAAATTCAAAACAAACCAAATCAATGCGAGGTTGATTTTTAATTTCTCTTTGAGCGCATAGCTTGCTCTGACCGGAAGTAGAAGTTATTAATAATAATAATAAAATAAAGTATTATTATTAACAGTCCTTAGTTTAAAAATAGTAACTCTGTTACCGTATAATTCATAACCTTTTATTTTTCTTCAGCTATCAACAACACCAGTTCTGTGGACAGCAAAAAGCCTTTGCGAATTTACAGAATGCCCTTTGGCTCACTAACCGGAAGTTCGTCGCCAGGCGAAAGACAAGTACCAGCCCCATGTATACCATCTCCACGGTCACTACTAAACACTCCAAGTTTTAATAGTGACTTTCTGTCGCCAGAATGTCAGGTGAGGAGACATTTCGACATCTGCAACTCAATATCCGTGATAATTGATTCTGTTGACCACACGGGGGCGGGGTGGAGGTCATTTTGTGGGACGCTACACCTCGGAAGTGCTGGCAACTTCGGATCTAAAATAACTCTGTAGATAAGCGGGTCAAAGTAAATTATAAATTAGTGAATCCAATCCCATTAAACAAACTGGCCACATTTGATCATTTCTAAAAAGGAACACAGGTTATTTGATACCATTGAATATTGTTTAAAATTCTATGAACTTCATTCAAATGATACACAAGCTATAACAGACACAGATCTGGAAACAAGTATATAATATATCTTTCAACAAAAAGAAAAGATATTTACCTGTCACGTGTCTATTGTAAACTTGTAAGAGTTGGATCTTTTTTGTAGTTCTGTGTATACAGTTTTGTCTCTTGCTGTTGGGGAGATGCTTGCGTTATTCACTACAGCCAACGATAAACCTGCCCCCCAATTATTGTTCATTTTTTGAGCGTATTTGTTAAATTTTACTCAGGACTGCTACTGTTTGCGCCAGTCGCTGGAATTTAGAAGTCAACTTAACCCACCAACGAATAGCGGGATTGAACGTCACATTATAACGGTTGAAAAGACTAGCACGTTCGGTGACGAGATTCGAACTCGCAGCCCACAATTTACAAGTTGGACGCCCTAAGCGCACTAGGTTTCCAATTAACTCGACGCCATTTTACAGTAATCTGAACTTTCAAAATCTACCTACCTTAGGTTTAAATCTATCAATATGATGTCGTATAATAATAATAATAATAATAATAATAATAATAATAATAACAGCATTGGAATCAGGATTTCAAGAAATAACTAAGGACTACAGAGATGTGGTTGAGATACAGTAACAAAGAAATCAAAACTGTTGTTATTTTATATACGTATATTACCGTATCCGTATTTCTGTTCAATAGTTTCTCCCTCTGTGCTCATGGTGAATCAGTTGCAGTAAAAATTATTGGTGCTCTCTCTCACATGGAACAAACGGGTGGTTTGTCTCACCCAGAACTGAGACATCGTCTCTGATGTTCTTGTTGACGAGGAACCAACTTGAAATTAAAAATCTCAGAAAGGCTGGTATGGGTATTAATACTTTTACTGATAAGGAGAGAACAACGTTTCGATCTTCCGAGGCCATCTGCAGGTTAAGATGAGGTTCGTCTCTGTTGTACTGCAAAGTTTCTGATAACATAGAAAGTACGTTCGTGTGAATTTAAAGTTTTCTACCTTCGTATTTCTTTCTACTAATTTCGTTATTATAGGACACTGGGAGGAATGTCATCCTTACATGTTTATTGGAGAAATGTCTCGTGTTGTAACAACTTACTGCATAAATAAAACATTCAGTTTCACTTCTTTTATTTTCCTGCCGTTTTGCAGTTTTGTGGAATGTCTACCTTTTGTGACGCATTCGGGTTTTCTTGGCTCATTGTACTAGGACAACATTAAATAATATTTTAACGATTTTAAAGTTACAACCTGTTTTGTCTTCACGTTTCGAGCAGATGTTGAAATAGTGTCTTTACTTGCTGATCTGATATTTGGCACATGAATTCAAAACGTAAATTTCATTTATATTTATTCTGTTTGTTTGTTTTTTGGAATTTCGCGCAAAGCTACATGAGGGTTATGTAGCGCTAGCCGTCCCTAATTTAGGGGTATAAGACTAGAAGGAAGCTAGTCATCACCACCCACCGCCAACTCTTGGGCTACTCTTTTACCCACGAATAGTGGGTTTGACCGTAACATTATAACGCCCCCACGGTTGAAAGGACGAGTATGTTTGGTGTGACAGTGATTCGAACCCGCGACCCTTGGATTACGGGTTGAACGCCTTAACCTACCTGGCCATACCGGGCCCAACACATTGAGGTTCTATCAAATCGTTCGAGTGACAGAGTAGACGAAATAACACTCGCTGCTTAACACTGCACTGAAATAATCATTAAATATTAATTCTCACTAAATGACTACCCCTGTTCTTAACTTAAGTTTCCCTTATCTCAAGATATTAGACGAAACTTCGAAATTATTCCATCTTAATATTTATCTCCCTGTAACAAGTCGCTATAAACTATAACATTAAAACATATAAATTAAGCACAGTGGCGCTGTGGTAGTTTTTACTGTTTTAAATTTCATACAAAGCTTCACGAGGGCTATCTGCGCTAGCCGTCCCTAATTTAGCAGTGTAAGACTAGAAGAAAGGCAGCTAGTCATCACCACCCACCACCAACTCTTGGGTTACTCTTTTACCCACGAATAGTGGGATTGACTGTAACATTATAACGCCCCCACGGCTGAAAGGGCGAGCATGTTTGGTGCAACAGTAATTCAAACCCGCAACCCTCAGATTAAGAGTCGAACACCTTAACACACTTGGCTATGCCGGGCCTATGGTTTATGTACTGAATCAAACACAGAGGTCCCATTCACACCTTTCCATTTTTAAAAACGGTCCTTTATATACACTTACTTCAATATATGACATGATTAACCAATCATCAGCTTAGAATGTCCCCAGAGAAGTTTTCTCAGCCATTTTAATTTTGAAAAGGCTACCACATTCTTTCAGACCAAGATTTCAAGGATTACGAGTCGAATGCCTTAACACATTTGGCCACGCCGGACCCTTTTTTTTATGTTTAACTTCTACGTTATCAATAACACTACTTTACTATCATACAGCAACATACCTGGGTAGCTAATGACGTGTGATATTTTACGAATGTTTCTATATTTATGGTATGTGTATGTGTAAATTTCAACACCGTCCGTAAAGTACAAGGTACTCTGAGAGCCCCCAAAATTAACCTAACATTCGTGTTATTTCCTTGGTTCAGCGAGCAGTAATGTAAATACTAAAATGGCGCTAGCGAGAAACAGTAAATATATTGTAATTAAAAATGGAAATTTAATTAATTAATTAATTATTATCCAATTCAGTCCCGTTTGCAAACCCATCAATACAGTTATAGAACAGCGTTTCCACTCGGTTTCAGTCCCACCAAATTGCCTACAAGTTTTATCATGATGGTGGCATTTGATTTGTCCAAACATGTTTTGTAATATTTAGCAACTTTTAAAGCTTTACATGAATGTCCTTTCCTAGCGATGGAGCGTACGTCTTCTTCTGGAAAGTAGAGACACTTTATCGAATTAATTCACGGTTATGAATGTGTTTTTCTTTTGAGTTGCTTTCTTTTGTTACATACAACTGTTGTAAGTTTACCACGGTGCCTCTGTTACAACTATGGTTTATCATGTAGGATAATCGACAGCGAGGAGATCAGCGGCCAACCAGAAGTGCAACCTCATCTCCAATTCCTCCTCTCCCGATTATTCTTCACCACCAGGGGTCGTCTATTCGAAAAGCAAATAAAGAATACGCTTATTCAACCAGTTCGGACTCTGGTATAAGTAAAAGTGAGTGCTCTACACCCCCTCACAGCCCCTATGCTTTCTTGGAAGCCAGGGACGAGTCTTGATCTAGCAGCATGCCCCAAATTTATGTACGTTTATGGTTAAGAAGTTTAATTCGAATTTCTTTTTTGTCGTGGAATATTTTCTTATTATTCAAAAGTTTAAAATTGTCAAGCGAGGAAAAATGAAACGTATTACATTTTGTTCACGATTCCAGAATAAAAGTTGTTTTTATAGAACTATACAAGAGAATCAAACGACAAAGAGAGAAGGATTGAAAACGATTTTATTTTTATATTTATGGAGGAGGAAGCACATCCTAAACTAGAATATTCACATTTAGTCAGTATTTAAATAAATCTATAAATTATTTATACAGTTTAAAAAAAATTCAATTTGACTAAGTTTTAATTTGAAAAATTCTGTTTTAATAAATACGTAAATAAACAAGGTCTTTCGACTATAAAAAATGCTGCTACAATTTTGGAAACCTTTATAAAAAAAAAAAAAACTCGTTTAGAAACGCGTTGCTGAAGGGTAAATTTTCTTCAGTGGTCATATACCGCATTTTTTACTCTTTAACGAATAAATATTTTAACTAAACTGATTTCCATCATTTATGAAAAACGATCTTTGAGCGTGTGTGTGTGTATGAAAATATTCATACGTTTAATAAGTGACAAGGCGACATCTATAATTAAAAATTGGTACAACTAACAGTTTTAAGTGTAAGTGGCGAAAACATGTCTCCAATCTCACGAAACAATTTCACGATCTTGACTGATAAAATTTCAAATCTTTAAGTAATTGAAAATTTCTGATTTGAAGAAAAACGATAAAACATTTAAAGTAGTTATTTTTTAAGGAATAAATCCGAATTATCGGTCTTTAAAGATGTGCCAAAGGTGGTGGTGTTTTTGAAATAGTGTTTTGTAATGTACTTTCCATCTCGCTTTTCTGTTTAATGTTGTCAATATATTTAAAAAATAAGACTAACCGAATTAAGGATGGAGAGAAATAAACACTTTCACATTGTTTAATGTTTTAATCTTTTTTTTAAGTATTTGTTTTATGTTACGTTTGTTTTGTCAATTACAATGTCCTAATAAATATACATAACCCTAAATCAAAAGATCGTTGATTATTTTATTTTTTGACAGCTTGTTAAATAAACAAGAGTTGGAAACGAAGAAAACCAACAAAGTTAAAAATACAAAATATTTTTGTTTTATAGCAAAGCTTGTTTGTTTGTTTTGGAATTTCTCACAAAGCTACTCGAGGGCTATCTGTGCTAGCCGTCCCTAATTTAGCAGTGTAAGACTAGAGGGAAGGCAGCTAGTCATCACCACCCACCGCCAACTCTTGTACTAATGAATATTGGGATTGACCGTCACTTTATAACGCCCCCACGGCTGAAAGGGAGAGCATGTTTGGCGCGACTGGGATGCGAACCCGCGACCCTCAGATTACGAATCGCACGCCTTAACACGCTTGGCCATGCCGGGCCTATAGCAAAGCTGCACGGTAAGCGAACTGTGTGTGCTACGTCCACCAGTGTAATTTGAATCTCCTAATGAAAGAAAGAGGCAACTGTCCACATTAAGGGATTCATATGTTTGAGTGTGTTTTCTTAGAGCAAAGCCACTTCAGGCTAACTGCTGAGCCCCTCGAGGGGAATCGAACCCCTGATATAGCGTTGTAAATCCGCACATATTTAAAGGAGGTTGTGGAACTGAGTGTAGGAATGTAGAGGGCGTGCTTAAATGTTTGATTTATATTTATTAATATAGGTATATACTAATACAAAGGAACACCTTTATTCCAATATTAATAAATATAATGAAACATCTAAGCACGTCCTCTACATTTTACATTAGGTTACACAACCCCTTCAAACATGTGAATCCCCTAATGTTGTAAACGTATCAGCAGACCCACTAAAGGCGGGAGGGGTTTGTAAAAGTTATACAATGGACACACGTATGTATAGGGAAGCTTTTTAAATCATAATTAAAATAAAAATTTGTCAAATAAAGTGTAAAGTTGAGAAAAAAAAAATCTCAAAAGAAATTAATAGAATCTTATTGATTTTTATTTTATGAAAAATAATTCGTTGGCGGTAGAGGGCAGCAACTACCTTCAATAAGGCTTAAAAATAAGTAGGCGTATTTTGTGTGAATGGTACCAATACCTAAATTGAAAACTAATATTCGTTGAACTGCTGTAAATATTGTTACTGTGTGAAATTTCCCGCTTTCAAATAGTCGTTCGGCAGTTTCTATGCAGGACAGAAAAAATAGAGCCTTTAATAGAAAACGGCTTTTGTTTTTTCTTGTTACAGGTACAACAGTAAATACCTCTGATATATTGAAAGTACCAAACGAAGCGTCAACAGAAGCATTGTACAATATTTTGAGTATATCAGTTGACAGTTATTTTCAACTCTGCCAGTTTATTGTATTTATAAATGTATTCGGAACTTATTGCCGTAACTGTAAGTGTTTTAATTTTGTATTTTTCGTGCACAAACCTTTGTGTTAAAGTGTACTTCACGCGTATTTGTAGTTGGTAATTTTCACACTCAAAACTTTACTAGTACAATTTACATTACTATTTATTAGCGAGGATACTTTGAGTTTTTCGTATGCTGCCTACGTAGGACGTGTTGCTTTGTGAATTTAAAAATACACATAAAAAAAAATCCAGATTTTTACGTAAATATGTTATTTAAATTTGTCCACAGGGTTTCTGATTTTGCAAATTCTGTTAAATATTTACGTAATTCAAATTTCTATCTTGGTTTCAGCACAATCCATTTTGTTCTAATGTACAATATATCATCTGATTTATATTTTGAACTACAATCGTTCTTGATATTTAAAACATGTCAATTTGTGTAACCCATTGATACTGCGGAAACAAAATTACTAATATAAATATAAATAAATAATATTAATAATGTGTGATTGTTTCTGATTAATAAAATGTTAACTTGAGCACGATGTTTAAAGCTTTTCTCCGCAATGAAAAGATGGTGTTAAACACATCCATACGTTACAGTAAAGCGTATCTGACGAGTAATTAGGATAAACACTTTAATATTGTACCACCACTAAGAAATTATCGCTGTTGTTGGTGTGGAAGTAACTTACCAAAGAGAGTGCCTCACGTTTTCGTTTCAATGACTGTTTATTTGTTCGAACATACGTCAAAAATTTCTCATAAATTTTAGTCCAATAACATTTATGGGCCTTCTGTAAAACAAATAGCTGCAAGTTTTATGGGAGTGGTATTATCAGCCTGAACAATATATGAAAAACCTTACCACGACGATAGCCATTCCTCAGTTAGTGTAGCTAGGCAGTAACGCACAACGCCTCTACGGCACCTGTTAACTGAATAGCAATATTAAATATCTAACACCCTTACAGCTGAAGAGATGGAGCGTGTTGAGCGGCTCGAAACTTGGACCATTATACAGGGTGTTTGGAAAGTCACTGTGCACTTATATTTATTAACAGACAAAACTGTTAATAACGTCGAGGTTCCAATGAAAGAGAAACTGTTTGATGTTAATGTCGTTTATTTCTAGTATTAAGATATATTTTATATCCCAATATACACCACAGACATTAAATATTTCCCAATCTCGTTTTAGAAGATTTGATAATTCTCAACGCAAAAGAGCGAAAGGAGAGAAAAGCGTCTTTACGCCTCCATAACTAAAGTAAGAAAAAATTACGAAGTTCGTTGTGCTATATATAATTTCGTCACACATACCTTTGCTAATAAGAGTTGTTAAAACCACCAATGGTGGTTCTTCATCTAAAGATCACTCGCTATGCCTGCTGAGCGAAGCTAGGTAAAAATTGTAAGTTATAAATATGTAAAAGTAATACGCATGCGCACTTTTAATTCTTGCTCTGTGTTCGTATTAAAATATGTAACGGATAACGTGTTTGTTTTTCGAGGTAAGTTTATGGAAACATGTCTCAACTTTACACACCCATCCCACAACTTCATTCATGTTTCGTTACCTTCAAATTTATTAGTTCTGATGGTTGCACGCACAACACAAACTGACACGTTTCCATTTCTCAAGTTAACGAAACGACATAACACTCAAGAAACAATAAATTCTTTATTTCAAAATGGTCACATTATTACAATAGCTAAAAAACCTCCACCCTGAAACAATCATATATTAAAAAAAAAAACCATCACCCCAAAATAAATATGGAAAAGTGTTGTATGTCGGTATTTTCATCACCCAGGTGATGTTCTTTGAATAAATTCTACTACAAAACGAATCCTATACTCAGACATGTGTGTATATAACCTTACTTATTGCTCACAAGCTTTGTTATTGAGTACAAATTCCAGCCATAATACTACTGAAAATCCGTTTATAGTAGAAAAGAAATAGACATGCTTATAGGACAACAAACTCAACCACTCTAAATTATACATTAACTACAAAACTACGAGTTAGGGTTTTGACATGTTTCCTCGGTTGTTACGCTTGCATCCTAAAAACACTTAACTGATAGGTATTGCTTACAACAACAAAAATATTCATCTTTGCTGTCGTGGCCACAACGCGACATTAGTCCTAATTTATTTAACATAATCTCGCCAAAAAAAAAACAAAAAAAAACTACTTTAACTTCACAATTGGTTTCGACATCCCCCGAGATACATAGATTCGGTGGTGTAGCTTTGCTTTAAAAAGCATTCGTATAAATAAAACTATAATTTTCCACGCTCAAAACGCAAAACTACAGAGTGAGCTATTTGTAACTTAGTGTTTACAAGTCTTCAAACGTACCACCGACACCCTGGGGGACGTCTACAAAGAAAAAAAATATTTACCACCCTAAATCAGAACCATTTATTCCATAACTAAGCTTAAACTTAAACTTAATGTAATAAATATACACATCATAGTTAAGTAACATTCCATCGTGAGCATAAGCAACTGTAGGGTTTTATTCACCTTTTAATAAATTGAAACATATTACCCAACACCAAATGATGGTAACATGAGTGTATGCTTAATGTGAGACTTATTACAAAACTTGTACATATATGTATAGAAAATCCGGGTTTTTACACAATTTGAAACTGGTCCCTAGAATCAAGACGTCACCAGCAACAAATTGAGAAAATACGATATTTTAAATTTTTAGTATTTGTTATCGGGCGTAGATTTTTTACACTCGATGGGAGGGATGATTTTGCAACCACTTATGTGGACTGTTCAATTTGCAAATTGGTAATCTCTGATTACGTGAACCTGAAAGCTGTAAACATGCAGTGACAGAGTAATTTTGTTGCCACGATACTTGCATGTATACTTAGGCCTACTGACTGATACTTACGAACTGTCGCTTAGATCGAGAAGCTTAGAAGCACGTCTATATTAAAATGTACATTTCGGCTACTGAAAAAAAACCTACATCTAGGCCTAATTATGTATTTCGATTGGTGAGAACACAATAACAAACACAATTTGTAGGCCTGTGATGCAATGAAACAATTCAACAGACCAAACTGTAGGGAGGGTGATTGTATGCACCATACCCTCCACCTAAAATGAAGTGGGATGTATCCCACCCATCCCCCCAGGATCTACGCCCGTTTGTTATTTTCTTAGGCCACAGCTGCAAATCAAACCCCATATATTAAGAGTTGTAAGCCCATAACCTTAGTTATCTCTGGTAGGCCTAATGGATTGGCTTTACAGTTATCGTCTCAATGTAGACAACAAAGTAGATAAATAAACCAACATTTTTTACTATTAAAATATTAATTTTTTACAGCAATTTAACTCAGATACTCTCATGTTCCACTACACTCATACTTAACATTACGAAGTGTCTTCCTACTTTCATAATTATAAATTACATAATTACTTATCTCATACCAGCTTAGAAGATTTTGTTCTCAATTATAACCACGTGCAACAGACTAACTGTACGCAAGTCTTACTTACCACTATCTCGTAGCCTTGACGACACGAGTAACTCAAACTTACGTAAAATATATGGAAATAAAGAAACGTTTGGTTACATTTTAACCCATAATTAAGTTAATATGCATTGCACAGAGAATTGCATAGTTGGCATCCTAAAATAATGATGTAGAAAACCAACACGTCTTGAAAATGAACCTCATGTTCCCAAAAGAACATTTTCTTGGATAACCAGCATCTTAAAAGGAAACTATTCTCTCCTTTAAAAGGAAAAAAAAACTTAGTTGAATTATTATTGGCACTTGTGTACCCTCGGGTATCAAAAGCTTACCTTAACACTTTTCTAGCTCCTCGATTAAGGGTAAAAGTAATAAAAATCATGACCACATGTGAAGAACACCCAAACATACACTCAGAATCCATACTTATGTATGAAACAAATAAAACATACTTTACTCTCTCTCACACAGAACTGAAATATTACCGTAAGTTGATTAGCAATTAATAACTTGCACCCAACACAATAAATATTGTTCTTCATCTGTAGGTGTCCTTACAAGTTAGTGTTGACACAGTGACAAAGACAAAGTTTTGGCACCATCAAATATTTATGGTGTTGGGCCTGCAAGTAATTTGATATATATACAAATTATCTGATGTGTGCAATAGTAAGATAACGCAGACTTTAGCATAAAGTGCAAAAACTGTCACAGCTGATATCTGAAGATTGTCCAAATCAGAGTTCTACAGTACCCATTTTCATGCTAGAACCAGTTATGGAATATACTTTGATATCTGTTTCTTTAAATATACACAGACACACACACAATTCTTATACGCATTACATTGTAGTTTCTTAGATTACTGTTCCTGCTGTTGTGTTCATTATCTCATTAAAAAATGTTCCCATACATGACTAAAAATACATGAAGTCAAAGATTCACTCATGATCACTACATGCTGGCTCAAATATTTTGTGATAAGGTTTCTTGTTTAGCAACTTAAACATAATTTTGAATTTTTATCTTTGTAGGTTTAATATGGTTATTAGTTTTGTGCAAAATAACCCGAAGGTTATCTCCCCTAGCTGTCCCTAATTTAGCAGCAAAAGACTAGAGGGAAAGCAGCTAGTCATTACTACCCCCAAAAACTCTTGGTCTACTTTTTTTACTAATTCATAGTAGGTTTGACTGTCACATTATAATGCTCCTACAATTGAAAGAGTGAGCACATTTGATGGGGTATGGATTTAAAACCCCATGACCCACAGATTGCAAATTAATACCTTAACCACCTAGCCATGCCAGGCCAAATGTGTGTACAAAACAGAATTCTGAAGCACAATCCACGTCACAAACTGTTATGGATCTTTAAATTATAACAGCTTTACAACTATGCAGATAAACAGTAGTCTATAAAAGACAGAGAAAAAAAAAAAAAGATAAAACAAGTTTGATAAAGTAAGAGATAGAGATCAACTTACCCAATAATTAAAATAGAAAAAATTATAATAAGATTCCACATCACATCAACAATTAATAAGATAAGACGTATACCCTTCCCTACCAAAAGGTTTTGAGAGATTAAGTCAAATTTGATTTTAAAGTTCAGTCTTTTATTCAAACCAAAGTTATATGCAAATTGAGAAAAACCTCTGAAAAAAAACAACTCATCCATTGGTAGGCCTGGAACCTTTCTCAGAATGTTTAGTTAACATAAGATGATGCTTAGAGTGGCTGAAAATCAACTCTTATAATCTTTAACCAGAAATGATTAACTCTAAAGTTCACATACAACAGCTGAATATAAAACGTTCTGTAATGAAGTTTTGTACACATATCATTTGAAGAATGTTACTTTTGTAATGATGCATTTCTTACTTGCTTTATCCTTTCATTATTGTTTGTTTTAAAACTTTAACTTGATATTTTGGGATACAATATCTCTTAATCAGAATGACATCACAATAACTTATTTTTTGTGAACCCGTACAGTAAAACTGAAAAGATATTTAAAATGTTATATTTAGTTTACAACAAAAACTGAACAATTACCCCACCCCAGGGGTTATAAAACTATTTACAAAACCTTCAATAATGATATTTTGTTTTAGAATTAAGAATTATAGAAAAAAAACTCTTTACTTAACTAACACACAAAACATAAATTTCACTATAATATTATTAATTGCATGTAGAATAATTATAAATACATAAAGTTTACAAACTCAGCTGAGTCACAACTTACTTAACTCTACTATATATTTTCCATAAACCACTTTGTAACAAATTCCTTGAAGTTACTGTTAAATTCAATTGAGTTCCAAATCTTTTATTCCGTCAACATTTGTAACTCAACCTAATATCCAGACTTTATCACGTTATTAAGTAACAACTACGATTGAAAGATTCACTTGTGCTGTTTGGAAACTTTGTTCTACAATTTTTTAATTTTGGTAAAAAAAATTGGTATATTAAAAGAAAGACAAAACTGAACAGTGTTTTTAAGAGAACCAGTTTTGACATTATATTTTCCAGGTACTTTTAAAAAATGCTTTGTCAGGAAAATTTCCAGAAATCGTATCACTAAATGACAAAAAAATATAAAGGAACTACACTTGCACTCAACAGCTAGTTATATAACAATGTCATACTGAAATATATCTTAATCTAAAGAGGTGAAAACCCAAAACAGTGGCTAGGCTAAAATATCACGACATATATCAACTAATAAGAAACACGCTTCATTATTCTGTGTCAAAATTACGAACACTATAAGAATTTTGTACTGTTATTAACATTTGTTTCCACAATTCTTTAGTAACCAGTGGCCATAGTTACATATAGTTCCAATAATACATGTATCACTGTATCATCACTCAAAATACTCTTAGTTTCAATCAAACAATCACCAGTTTTCAACTCTGATAGCTGCTATCTTGTTAAATCACTAATTGTCAGATGGTATCATCAATGCATTAAGCCCTGTGTAATGTTAAAAACATAACTTCTAGACATGTAAACAAATATTAAATATGTATATCAGCATATCCTGATTACTAAAATAACTAATTTTTCCATTATATCCTCTCTTCGTCACAGTTCACATTTTAACGAGGAGGAAGTTTAGTGGAGTTTTCCATATCAATCTCTAAACAACTCACTGCAATACTGATTTTAATTAGCTACTTTTCAATACTTCCAAGTTTCTGAAGTTTCACGTCACAAACTGATATCGTAAGTTCACAAATTTACAATCTTGAAGACCAAGTTCCAGCACAACGGCACAACACATGGACGGAAGAACATAAAACTGCACTAAACAGTCTTTGAAATCACGTATCAAGGTAAAGAATGAGAATCAGCTATAATGCTAAGTCCACCACCAATTCTAAGACATGGAGATTCTTGGCACCAAATTAAGAAAAATGGCCATTACTGTTTCTTAAGTTCTTCACAAACTGATTTAGTCTTAATCACAAAACAATCTCATTTTTAAATAAATGATTGAACCAGTCTCATTGCCAACTGGTTTATTTAAACATAGTTTCAAAGTTAAAACTTGCACCCAAAACATGTCAACATCTCATCAAAATTTCTGTCCACTGTTAATGTGTAAGTGGGTGATTTGGTTTTCTGAAACTATCTAATAAGAAATCAAAACAGGCATAGTTCACAATATAGAAAAATTACTACATAATATATGATCAGATACATCAAAATGTAACCCCGTTTCATCCCGTATATACACACTAACAGATAAATGTACATCTGTAGCAAATAGCAGGTTTTTATTTTAGGTAGAAAAACGTCAATCAGTTTTGAATACCTTAAATTTTATATTTACAAGATTTATTGTAAAAAAATAGAAATTCACTTGCATTATTGTTGTTATTACTATGTAAAAATATAAAAGAAATAAGTTAGATGTTAAAATTTTGCTGATGTACAGTTATTTAAATATAAATATATAAACAATGTTGAAAATGGACATCAACTTTCTTACATACGCAGAATATTTCTCAAATAATATCAACAAAGAAGGCTAAAGTGATGACATTCCAGAAGTCTTTAGATCATAACAGAGTTTCTGTTTGAAACTGTGTAGAATGGAAGGCAACTGTCCGTTGTGGAGACACAATTGTAGAGGACGACGTTTTGAAAGTCTTTTGCCTTTCAGGAGCTGAAGATGAAAGGCAGGAGACATTTGGAATGTCGTTCTCTACATTTGTGTCTCCACAACAAACAGTTGCCGTCCATTCTACAAAGTTTCATCACAAATTCTCTGCCTAAACCACCTATCAAAAAAGGCTGTTGTTTGTTATTATGCACAAAAGACTATCTGTGCTCTTCTCACCACAGGTATTGAAACCCAGTTTCTAAGCAGGACAAGTCTGTAGATATACTGCTGTACCCCTGGGATGGGGGTCTGTGGTCAAATATTGCTCATACTTTGTTATATACACAAGCATTTGGTGCAAATACCTGGTGGAACTGCAATTGGATTACTGTATTGGAGCTTTGTTGTTTCTGGTTCTACATTCATTAACCTGTTCAGTGCCGTAGACAAGATAACTAGTCCAAGCCGATCGGTAACACAGTGCCACGGAATGAGTTAATTCGATCTCAATAACACCTATCTTCAACGCTAGATGTCAGCACCATACATGGATTGACCTACTTTCATATTGTTTCACTTTTGATCCAAAATGGCGTCACGAAAAAGGTTACAAAACGAAGAAGCATTAGAGTTGTATTTTGAACTTGGTTCAGAGTTGCCATAGCAGCTGAAATACTTGGCAGTCAACAGGTTAATGAGGTAGTTTTAGTTTTGGTTTGAATGGTAATTAGATGCTCCTGATGTTGATTACAGTAACTCGTAGACTGCTAACTTCCAAACCTGTGGATCTTTAGTGTTTGTTTGTTTTTCAACAGTTGTTTGTGATTGTAATTTTCCCATTTGAATGTCTGGTTACAACAGTGTCTTTTGCAATAGCAGAATGTTGAGTTTTCACGAGACTCTGGTATTGTCCTTCTATCCAGAAGGTGTTTGAACCCTTGTAGCAGAGGATCAAGTTGGCATTTAAATACTCACAGTGGAGTAAACATTTTATATTCTTATTGGACTTGTTGATCTTAACGATAGTAGCTAGTCCATAACTGAAATCCCAATGTTCATTTACCAAAAAAAAGACTTCTGAAGTATCACCACTTCAAGCCTTCTTTCTTGGCTCACTTTTAGTACAGTTCTGGTACATCAGTAATATAACATGTTCCCGTTTTTACCTTCATTCCATCTTTGTCTTTTTTTCACAAATGACAACAGGTCAATTATAATGTGATTTCATGGTATTTAGGGGATACTCCTTAAAATATTTTTTTCAAGAAAATTCAGAAAAATAACACCCCTTATTGACACGATAAAATAAATTAACTGTTCGATGTCTAACGAAACATGTGCATATTAATGTACAATTAAACATATTTTGGAGATTTGAAAATATGCACACTTTTGAAAAATACAAACAATGAAATATTTATATTAACACTCTTAAGACTAAGCTAGCTACTAATGTCGGGATTCCTATATCTAAACAAGTGTTGCACTGTATGGGAACACCACAGTGCAAAGTTTTATTACACATGAAAACACAGCCTCAGTTAGGAACTGCTCATGTGTAATAAGAAACAGATTTAGTGTTATGACTTACAGTGCTTACACTAATATTTTGTACATTACTAAATGATTCTGAACTCTTCAGCCTGTTCATGTTTCACACACAGGTTTTTTTCAGAAAGTTCCTTGTTACTTGAAAGTGTGCAAGTCCAGCTAATGTCTCACTAGAATCTGAAAACACAGATTTCAACAATAAGTTTCAGAATTAAACTACTACCGTATCTACAGCTTTCATAAACATTTCATGTTAGTAATCTTTCAGTAATAAGTGCTAATAAATTACCCAAGAACCAGATGTTTTTTTTCACAGCAAATGCCAATAACAAAACTGATAAAACATTTGTCCCACAGAGAAGACTTGGATATGCAAGACATACTTGAGAAATGTGCATAAGTTTATTTGTTGTTATGCACAAAGCTAAACAACGTGCTATTTGTGCTATGTCTACCACTAGTATCGAAACACAGTTTTTAGCATTAAAAGGTTTCATACTTATCGGTCAGGAAGTCAGGTGGAGACAAAATAAGAGAGTAATGTTATCTAATAAAAGTTTTCAAACATTCTACAACATTTTTGGTAAAAGCTGTAAATAAATTAAACATTTTGTGTAACATTCTTAAATTAGCAAAACAATTTCTAAGTTGTATACCAGTCTGTGTGTAAACAATTATAAAATTTATCTCAGCAACAAACACGTTTAATTATTTGCAGATTTTTTTTCATTGCTAATTAATTTAAAAAAAACTTATTTCAATAACCATTTCTATATACATCTAATTACTTTACAAATATGCGTGATGTCAGAATATTACAAATCACAAAGATACATTGCCTATTACAACCTAACTTCTTACCTCAAGAAAACAGTGTAAACCAAAACACTGCAAAATAAGTAAAGTGTGGTAGAAGATAACCTTAGATTATAATACACATCTGAATGCACTACTAATATAACAATTAGCAACAACAGTCATGTAACCAATTTAATGGTGGGAAAAATATCTTGACAGATACAAATAACAAGAGATTAAACATTTCTATATATTTTAAAACAATTTTAATAGAAATGGACATTTTTGCATTTCACAAATTTATTAGCAATACCATCTATTTCCACACTTCTAGACCTTGCTGAAAATTAAACTTCTCAAGTTACCTTGTTAAAATGTTTTAGAAAGATAAATAAACACTATTCTCATTTAAAACCTGTCATAGGATCATCAAAAATCAATTTTGGAAACAGACTGTTGAAATGATACTAAATGAAAGTAACAACAAGTAAGGTTTTCACAGCTCGTTTTAACATGTTGGATCCTTAAGCCTATTTTGCCGATACTTTCCTGGGTCCCACTAGTCATTTTACAATTACTTTTTTTAGGAAGAGCATATATGTAGCCATTGTGTCCCAGCCAATAAGTGGCCCTTTAAACAGAAAACAGAACATAACTGACCAGCGGATCATGTGGGTTTTACTGGAAGATTATCACTGGTGGTTCATGTGGGAGCCAATGTATTAAGAACAAATACCAAGTGCAGACGAAAATACTGCTACATAAAGATGGATGCATCAGTGAATATTTGCTACATATTAGGATATACCTTAAGATAAGTCATTTGAAAAACTGTAACCTAAACCTTATATTTCGAATATACTTACATACTACCTTCAAGTAAATAACGCACAGATACAAGACTCCTCACGGGATTATTAACACCTGACTAAGGAAATAAATGCAACTCTACCTAAACAAATAATTCCTTAAAGCTGAATTTATTCCGAGGCTTAAACCGAAGGTGTTCCTGAATGTACTGACAAGGGCAACGTGCCATGGTACAGTGTCGAAAATGGCAAGGTAAGGATCCATTTTCTCTATCCCCATGCAGGGGAATACTTAAGTCCAATCTTTTCTGAACAAATTCTTTAACCCATCTTTGAATATATCGCAGAAGCAGTTTCTCAGCATATTTCTGAAAGATAAAAAAAAAAAAACACAAATAAGATGTTTTGAGAGTGTAACAAATGTTTCTTATACAATGTGTTATATTTAAAAAAACAAATAAATTAACTTCCTAATCAGAATTTACAGTCATCACTTACCTTCCAAAAGATTATATTGATATGAGAAAAAAAAATTACAAAAAGCTTTTATATCAATATAAATCGTAAGTGTTTTACTTCACGTAAAATGCCCGGCATGGCCAGGTGGTTTAGGCACTTGACTCATTATCTGAGGGTCAAGGGTTCGAATCCCCATCACACCAAACGTGCTTGCCCTTTCAGCCATGGGGCATTATAATGTGACAGTCAATCTCACTATTCATTGATAAATGAGTAGCCCAACAGTTAACGGTGGGTGGTGATGACTAGCTGCCTTTCCTCTAGTCTTACACTGCTAAATTAGAAATGGCTAGTGCAGATAGCCCTCAAGTAGCTTTGCACGAAATTTAAAAGAAACCAAACTCCATGTAGAAAATTGTTTCAAAGCATAATTTAAATTGTAAATGAAGTGTCACTTAAGTAAAATGAATAGAAGACATGCTCTCCAAATTTCTTAATCTTCATATCAGTTTCTATGGTTAAGAGAATATACATTCTTATCCTACAATGCTCCATTTTAGTTAACATTTGCCAAGCACTAATTCAAAGAATAATGTTTATATAGCTGAATAATACAAAAAAAGAACATATTCAACAAATGTATAAATTACTCATTATAAAACTCATGTTGATAACTTACAGTATCAATTTTAGAGGTAACAAAAGAAAGGTATAATCTAACACCATATACATAAATCACATACTCTAGATGTTGTTTCATTAGAAGCATACACTAAAGTGAAACCTAGGGTTTCAAACAAATCACAGCCTTCTGTCAGACTGTCTTTCTGAAAGATGGTTGTTGTACATTCAAAACCTCAGATTGAAATTTCTTAATGTTTTTGCACTTATCTTGTTAAAATGTATGTTGATGAAAACCTCCCGATTTGAAATGTTTTAGCTAAAACAGATTAGATCAATAAGAAAATTAGTTGAGCATCTCTAAGACCATATAATGTCACTCAAACACATACAAATGATATGAAATAACACCACTAACAGGTTCCATACTTTGACATGAAGCCTGATGAATGGCACTTGACAAGAATATTATAAAAAACAAAATACAGCTGATTGTGTTGCTCTTGTCTCTATACATGTATTAATGGTAACAAACATCAATCACAGACATAAAAGGACAGGTAGTTTCAAAATACTTGAGGTTATTACGACCTTTGGGATTCTGTTTTTTGTTTGTTTGGTTGGGTTTTTTTTAATAGATGTTAATTTTAACAGCAAGTTCAAAATGAGAAAACATATATTCTAGGAAAACAAAACTAATTTCATGTATTCAAAGACAAGTTTTCTGAAAAACCCTTTTTCATAAATGAATTTTTTTTAAAGAATAAACAAATAGAGGCATCAACATTTAAAAACACAATCAAAACACTCACAGTGATGGACAAGACTTGCAAAAACACAATCAAAACACTCACAGAGATGGACAAGACTTGCAAAAACACACACACAAAAGAATTCTTCGATCTCCTAAAATTATCTTTGTGATGACTTACTATTAAATTATTTATGCATTATAACAAATGACAGAGAAATAATTCCAAATGGAAACACAAATTTTAAGTCTTCAATTCAACAACCAGAGAAAAAACTGCCAGTAAAATGTTACTGGTTTACATCTTGCTGTCTGATACCAATTAAAACAACATTAATTGTCTTTTGTTTTTAACTACAATGATATATCGATATAAAATTTCAACAGAAATTTTAAAAGTGTAGAATCAAATGACCCAAGTTAGTACTCGGAATATGTATGTTATTAGTCAACTTCGAGGCCAGTTTCTGTGGTTAAGAGAATGCATGTTCACATCTGGCTTTCCTGTTATTTTTAAACAAAGCCATTAACTATCTCTGTGTCATGATTACTTATATGAAATACAGGAAACAACTTTTGTTTTAATCTTAAAAAATATTATAATAACTGCACGTGAATTTGTAACTTTTGCGTCCCAAAATGCAAGTATTTCCCTTCAATGTTTCAATGCTTTACCAGTTTTACGTTTCACAGTAATAATGAAATGTTACGTTTGGGTGTTTAAAAATAAACCTAGCACTAAGAAATTGATTTGTAAACAAGTAAATGAGAGAGTTAAACAGGATCCATACGTCTGTGTCTATATTCATTCTCAATGCCATATTTACTTTCCTAAATAAAGGTATATTTAAAAATCAGTTGTTTGTTCCAAATGGTCAAAAATAAAATGATACTAAGCAAATTATATATATATAAAACGGCTGGTATTTGTAGAGAAAGCACCATGTAGAAGAGCAAACAATGTTTCAACCTTCAATCATCATCAGGATCGCAAAGAAAGAAAAAGGTAACTGACTGATAGCTGACCACATGTTTGAAGGGGGTTGTGTAACTGAGTGTAAGAATGTAGAGGGCATGCTTAGATGTTTGATTATATTTATTAATATAGATCTAAAGGTGTTCCTTTGTATTGGTTTATTTTGGCCTTGAGTTGTTGTGTAAGTAAGGCTTCTTTAATTTTACATTTGTTTATGTACCAAACAAAAACTTGCAAATCATTTAGTAGGACTGGTCTAACCTAAAATGTGTGATTTTTTTTTATTCTGGGAAGTTCTGATTGGCTTAGACTTTGATTTTAATAAGCTAATTGTTAGAAAATCATCACTGTCTTGCTGTCATGAGGATCACCAGGTGAACTTGTTTCAGTTATATAGTGTCCTCAGTTGCTGAATATACAGAGAAACCAGCCATTTAAGTAAGACTAAATGTATCATGTTCCACAGCTTTTACTTGTTAATAAAATATTTCAAAGTAACAACAGTGTAAATTTTTGAAAACAAATCCCAAGAACCTCCTGTTTCGAGGACTTTGTACCTATTTTACAATACTACTAAACCCCAACATTATATCAAATGTATCATAGTGCAAAAAAATTATGGTTTTCTTCATTCAGACAAATACCCACAAGCCAGTAGTGGCTACTATTATGGTGCTACCATA
This sequence comes from Tachypleus tridentatus, assembly GCF_004210375.1. Classification (NCBI taxonomy): domain Eukaryota; kingdom Metazoa; phylum Arthropoda; class Merostomata; order Xiphosura; family Limulidae; genus Tachypleus; species Tachypleus tridentatus. Next base: position 19,508,422 of record NC_134834.1, read on the forward strand.
AAAACACGAGAAAAATTTCATTCTATAACCTAGATCACAATAAGTTTATTTTCTTTGCAAGTCAGTTTGAAAAGTACAATAAGTCATTTATAAAACTCTGTAGCTATAGACCAGACTTCAACTTATTGTGACATGTGAAGCACATACTTTACCAAGACATCTAATAAATCAATGTTCATTTCATGACAAGTCAATACTTAAAAGGATTAGAGACTCAGCTTCTGAGGTTACCTAACTTGACCAAAGTTTAACTAGCTCTATTTGGCCATTGTAATATTTATAGCAACTTGTATTAAACTTCTTTCAAACAGCAAAATTACTAATTAGTATTAATTACTGATACTTAAACAAATATTCTTGGGAAAGTATGGTAACAGAAGATATTAAAAATGCAACTTTCTGTAAATTGTCTGTTGTAATAAGTTGCTGTAGTGTTAATCTTACACACCAAACAACCAGAAAACAAACCATTCACACAACCAAATCTTGAACATACTATTTAAAACATAGACAGCAGTTTTACTTCACTGGCTACCTCTTTCTGAGAAACGTGAGTGATGGTGTGTCCTGTTATGATAATATCCGAAGTATCAATGTCCAACTGTGAATGGTCAATATCTTGAATCCGAATTTCTGGTTGTTGAGGCTACAAAAATGACAAGCAATACTTAAGTGAAATTACTAATAAAAACTACATATTAAATATTGACAAATAGCTTCAACATCAAACACTAGATACACCTCTATGCCATAACTTTCAAAGTTGTGACCACGTTTCTACATATTTTGTTTATAAGTTAGCACACGAGAACATATAGCTATTGTTCACGTCCAGTTCTTCACCAAAAGATACTTTTCTTGACCACACACAAAAGGGAAATATGCAAGCATTATTGTTTACAGTTTTAGTATGTTAATATTAACAAAAAAGTCTTCACACAGTTTACAAAAATACAGATAATACACACCTAGGTATGTTTTTAACATTGTTCTTTATACAGTAATTACTAGTGATAATAAAACACAAATAGCTGTAAAACGCTTACTTCACTGGAGATTTCTTTCCCAACTTGTCCTTCATTTTCTAACATATTCTTCAAGTAATTCTAAAACCATGTCAAATACATCAATGTTTTTTAAGACAGTGAAACATTGATACTAACATACATTAAGCACCTATGATACAAATTCCATGAGAAACAATTTTCTGTGATAATAAAATATGGACTGTCTTTAAAACTAATTACATTATGCACAATTTATTGATTCTACTTTAACTACCAATCTACCACAAGTAGTTTTAATGTGATAAACAATCATTCGATAGAAGCTAACTTAAACAATATTTATATATTAGAAAGCACATAAAGCTATAATCCAATTACCGAATTAAGTTATTATGACAAATATGCTTTACAGTTCAATGTTGTGTATGTTTCACACATGGCACCAAATAAAATGCTATGCATTGTAATTTACTAAGCTTTTACGTACGACACATTTTGAAAGTCAAGAGTAGCAGCAGGGTGACAGTTATACAACTAAGTTTTGGTCACAAAGAATAATTCACCCAAGAAATTATAATAGTTTCTTGTTAATATAAAAAAAACTGATTGATGTTAAAATCTTTATTACGTGAGCCCACACTAAATGAGATGAGCTTTACGTAAAACGTGCACAGGACAAAATCAGACATGTTACAAAATTATTCATATTAAAGATACACATCTTTGAATTGGTAATATCAGTCTGAGTTGGACTTCCAAATGCCAGAGTGCAAAATAAAGAATAAAAACTTTTGTTTTCGCATCATAAAGCTTGTAAACTGTATTTGTGTATCCTCTAGAACTTCTAAAATGCATTATCCACAGTTTTCATCAGTATTCCTATATAGTGTATCTAATATACACTATCCTCTACCATGAACTTTCACTAAATTACCAATATAGGGTAAAAAAAGAAAAGTTGATAATTCTGATGTCAGATAGATACTACCACATTAAACAGCTCTCCATAAAAGGTCATGGCATACAAACTTTGACCCCCACCCGTGCACACAGGGCTACAGCATTAGAAACAAGCTTGTGACTAAAGCACAAATAATAGTTCTGTAAAACATCGAGAAACCAACAAGTGCAACGTATGAAAAGTCTCGTGATGCAATAATACAAAGTGTTTAATTGTTTGTTTTTGTGGAAACACTACTAAAATGTTACATGCTTTCTTTTCAGTTTAAATCTTGTCAAAACAGCAAATATAAACTGCATAATAAATAATTTAAATATATTAATAACAGAAAAATGTATTACTATGTTACTCTAGCAGACGGTAGTTGACATTCATCGTTATACTATTTAGTATAACCTAGCTTCCAATGTCAAACCTTTTTGTTTACAGTAGTAAAAAAATTACATAACTCTCAGTAAATATTTTACAAAATTATTAATTCTCAAGTAACAAAAACAAAATTTAGCAAGTCAATAACTGGATAATCACAACACAAAACATTACTTACCAGACAGTATGAAACATCAAAATAAATGAATATCAGCTGATCATGAATCAAGGTAAAAAAAATTCTTCAAATTTTGGTTTTACGAAAGTTTAAGCAACATTTACCCACATAACTATCAAAAGTCCAATTACTAGGGTGTGAACAACCTTCTTAAACCTCACAGACTTCAAAAGGAAACTTTATCTAGTGTTACAGGCATAAAATTGTGCTATAGCAGGTCATAAATAGCTTCATATGTACAAAGCCAGTGAGCATCATCTGTCTAAATCATTTTTATATCACAAGATGCGACATAGTAATGAATTATTCTGTAGCTCAAGTTTCACATTTCAACATGATGCTTAAATAAATCAAATGTACAAAATTAATAAAATCTAACACTTTGAGAGAAACTGTTCAAGTATATTGTTTCTTCTCACAGCACTTCTAGGATGTATTTTCATATCATTATTCTATATGACACAACCTAGGCCTGGCATGGCCAAGCGTGTTAAGGCGTGCGACTCGTAATCTGAGGGGGCATTATAATGTGACAGTCAATCCTACTGTTCATTGGTAAAAGAGTAGCCCAAGATTGGCAGTGGGTGGTGATTACTAGATGCCTTCCCTCTAGCCTTACACTGCTAAATTAGGGACAGCTAGCACAGATAGCCCTCGTGTAGCTTTGTGTGAAATTCAAAACCAAACAAATGACACAACCTAGTTACATAAACCGGCATTTAAAAAATTAGCATTTACATAAAGATGGGTTGAATATTTACGTTAATTCAAGAACTTTTCCAAGTCAAAAGGAACATTTGACAAGTTTGCTGTATTTTTGCACACTTTGTAAGCATACAACTGTTCTGAATGTGATATATTAAACCACATAAATGATACACAAAACTCAAATATTTATGTTTTACAAAGGATACATTGATCTTATGACATGAAATCTTTCCGACGTCAAGTAGTCCAAGTAAAAGGTTTTGTTTGTAGAGCAAAGCATTTACACTTGCCATACACCTCTCTAACATTCTGTATAACTTGAAAAATAACACAAAAAGACCATAAAAAAACAATATTCACATTATTGTATATATTCATAAAACCTAAACACAAAACATATTTAAATGTTTTAGTTTTTTTTGTAAGATTCAATTCCTTTCACAGCCCACAAGTTTCATAATTGACAATTGAAAATTACTGAAAGAATTATTTATTATTTTTCATTTTGTAATAAGTATTGTAGACATCAGTATTAAACATATACAAATTTGTTTTTTCTGTACACAAAAGAAAAACAAAATTGCCAAGTATAATTTCTTGTTTGTTTACCATAATATCTTTCTTCATGTCTACTCACTGTTTTTTCAAAATATTCACTTGTACGTAAACTCATCTAACTCCTTACCTTCAGTTTCAACCACATACAAACAAATATGCCCAAAGCGTTTATAACCAGCCACACGATGCCTCCACCAAACAAAGCCAGGCCTCGAATACCAGAGAAGAGAATTGAAAGCAATATGATGAAGCCTAGTATTATCCACACCAACAAGACACGCTTGTAACATATGATGTACATGTTAAAACGAACATCATTCACCAAAACCTGCATGGCCATCACGTAGTCCTCGACGGTCAACTGTGAAGATGACATTGGTCAACAATATCAGCTTTCCCATTCTTATATTTCTGTATAATATCTTCAACACAACAAAACTAATTTTATTTTGAGAAATGTCTCCTTAAATTAATAAATGAATTGGGAAAACATCCATAAAAGACACTTTACCAAAAATTAAGAACAAAAAGGAGACACTGACATACAATGTAATCATTTCATGCAAACTTGGATATTACAACAACATAAATCATGTACATGCACTCTTTCAACATGTTGTGTACACAACAGTGACTAATGTAAAAACCTGTGAATTTAATGAAAGTTGCTGAGTAGCTGTTAAGATTATTAACTGGTTATATCCAACTAATCAGTTAATCTCATGTAATATTAACCTCACTTTAAGCCTTTTTTTTTTATAACTTTCAAATTACTCTTAATTCAATATCATAGTTAGCTATTAGCTGTGATTTCTGCATTTTGCACACACACAAAAATAAAAGATGGGGTGTAAACATTTTGTACAGTTAATTAGAATATTTGTTGTGTTGAATCACTAGTATGAATACAACCATTTGTTGTGTTGAATCACTAGTATGGATACAACCATTTGTTGTGTTGAATCACTAGTATGAATACAACCATTTGTTGTGTTGAATAACTAGTATGGATACAACCATTTGCTGTGTTGATTCACTAGTATGAATACAACCATTTGTTGTGTTGAATCACTAGTATGGATACAACCATTTGTTGTGTTGAATCACTAGTATGAATACAACCATTTGTTGTGTTGAATCACTAGTATGAATACAACCATTTGTTGTGTTGAATCACTAGTATGAATACAACCATTTGCTGTGTTGAATCACTAGTATGAATACAACCATTTGTTGTGTTGAATCACTAGTATGAATACAACCATTTGCTGTGTTGATTCACTAGTATGAATACAACCATTTGCTGTGTTGAATCACTAGTATGAATACAACCATTTGCTGTGTTGAATCACTAGTATGAATACAACCATTTGCTGTGTTGAATCACTAGTATGAATACAACCATTTGTTGTGTTGAATCACTAGTATGGATACAACCATTTGCTGTGTTGATTCACTAGTATGAATACAACCATTTGCTGTGTTGAATCACTAGTATGGATACAACCATTTGTTGTGTTGAATCACTAGTATGGATACAACCATTTGTTGTGTTGAATCACTAGTATGAATACAACCATTTGTTGTGTTGAATCACTAGTATGAATACAACCATTTGCTGTGTTGAATCACTAGTATGAATACAACCATTTGCTGTGTTGAATCACTAGTATGAATACAACCATTTGCTGTGTTGAATCACTAGTATGAATACAACCATTTGCTGTGTTGAATCACTAGTATGAATACAACCATTTGTTGTGTTGAATCACTAGTATGAATACAACCATTTGTTGTGTTGAATCACTAGTATGGATACAACCATTTGTTGTGTTGAATCACTGGTATGGATACAACCATTTGCTGTGTTGAATCACTGGTATGGATACAACCATTTGCTGTGTTGAATCACTGGTATGGATACAACCATTTGTTGTGTTGAATCACTAGTATGAATACAACCATTTGTTGTGTTGAATCACTAGTATGGATACAACCATTTGTTGTGTTGAATCACTAGTATGGATACAACCATTTGTTGTGTTGAATCACTAGTATGAATACAACCATTTGTTGTGTTGAATCACTAGTATGAATACAACCATTTGTTGTGTTGAATCACTAGTATGGATACAACCATTTGTTGTGTTGAATCACTAGTATGGATAAAACCATTTGTTGTGTTGAATCACTGGTATGGATAAAACCATTTGTTGTGTTGAATCACTGGTATGGATAAAACCATTTGTTGTGTTGAATCACTGGTATGAATACAACCATTTGTTGTGTTGAATCACTGGTATGAATACAACCATTTGTTGTGTTGAATCACTGGTATGAATACAACCATTTGTTGTGTTGAATCACTGGTATGAATACAACCATTTGTTGTGTTGAATCACTGGTATGAATACAACCATTTGTTGTGTTGAATCACTGGTATGAATACAACCATTTGTTGTGTTGAATCACTGGTATGAATACAACCATTTGTTGTGTTGAATCACTAGTATGAATACAACCATTTGTTGTGTTGAATCACTAGTATGGATACAACCATTTGTTGTGTTGAATCACTAGTATGGATACAACCATTTGTTGTGTTGAATCACTAGTATGAATACAACCATTTGTTGTGTTGAATCACTAGTATGAATACAACCATTTGTTGTGTTGAATCACTGGTATGAATACAACCATTTGTTGTGTTGAATCACTAGTATGAATACAACCATTTGTTGTGTTGAATAACTAGTATGGATACAACCATTTGTTGTGTTGAATAACTAGTATGAATACAACCATTTGTTGTGTTGAATCACTAGTATGAATACAACCATTTGCTGTGTTGAATCACTAGTATGAATACAACCACGTGGTCAATGTCTTATTTTTAAAATATTTAGTACTTCTCCACCTCTCTTGTGTGTATCAAATAATGAAACCATATCTTCCTGTTACTAATAATTATATTAGTGTCTTTCTTTAAACATATCATGATTAAAATTAGAAATCTCGTGGTTAAATGGCTGGCAATGACCGTGTGTATGAAATGCCATTTTGCAAGTACTTGCTCAATGTAAAGAACACAATTAGGCAATAATAAACATAACACAATGCCAAACATTGTAAGTGTACAACTTATTTAACATTAAAGTAAGCCAAGAGTTAGCAGGAGGTTGTGCTGGCCTCTTACCATATCTTACGCATAGTAGCAGATAGCCTTAACAGCTTTACCATAACACAAAACAAATTAGAAACTTTACCATAACTCTAAAACAAAGAAAGAAATATAATATTCTTGCAAGCATGTATGTCGACAACAATTGTTCCCAAGGTCCTAGAATCACAAGACAGCCTTACTAATAATAATGACAATAAATCAATTATTTGGATAATTGGAATAATCCAAAAGGATTACTAATTAATCAATTAATTAATTATTTTAATGAAAGTTATATATTTGTCATTACAATGAATAGATTTCATATTATAAAAATCAATGGCTCTCGTAGGTAATGTCACAACAATCAACTGTGTAGAAAGACACAAATATAATGTTTGTTTTCTTACTGAAAGCCCTTGAGCCATAAGCTCTTCAGGTACCAGCTCTGGTTTGAAGTCTGCTTTAGTGACCCATGCACATTTCTGATTCATAGGTAACAATTTGACCACAATATCTCCATTACCTAGAATACAAGTATAAATAGGAAATATAAACACCAAGCCTAGAGAGGACTTACTCCCTATACATAGAGGTTACAAAGGCTTAGAATTAACGTGACAACTTTCAGAAAAGTCGAAGATTTTACACATACACACAAGTCAAAATTAACTTGCCCGTCATTTTGGTTTATCCTTTAAAGCATTAATTAATTTAGTAATACATAAATTTATCACATCTAAAGTCTACAAGCAGCAGAAACTTGACACAAGACAAAGACTAGTTCCAGTAAGAGAAATTTTGAAAGTACAGATTTACCCTCAGAACAAAAGGAAAGTTACACAACAAATGTAAGAGTAATGCTTGAGTATAGATGAGGTTTTCCAGGACCAATGAATACTGAACACTCACTATCTAGACAATTTTCAAAAGACACATAAAATGAACTAACAATTTTATGAAGGTGTGTGTTCTTATAGCAAAACCATCTCGGGCTATCTGCTGAGTCCACCCAGGGGAATTGAACCCATTATTTTAGCATTGTTAGTCCGTAGACTTACCACTGTACCAGCGGGGACTTCTATAAAGGCACACAAACACACACACAGAGATAAGCAAGAAAAAACAGAAGGTAAATTAATATTAATGTTTAAATTTCTTACCAATTATAAAAAGATAACCAGGAGTAAAAGAAAACAAACAGGACAGAAAATAAACTTTTAGAGATTTCTAATAAGAACTAAATTTAAAACACTTGTAATAACTTTTAAAGTACCAGATCAAAAAATTAATAATTTGAGTACCAAGGACATTGAGGAAGGACTACAATTTTTATTTTACACAAATACAGAAACAGTAGAGTGAGAAATCACTCAACAAGTTCAAACTAGGCAGACATCTCTGTTATACACTAATGTTCTTGTCCATTAAGAATGTGTTTGAGATATAATAAAACCAGAAGACTGTAATGTAATGAATGCCTCAAAAAAATGACTGAATAATTGTCTCATATCTCTAGGAATACCACAATCCTACAAAAGGAATCCATTACCCAAGTAAAAACAGTAAAGTTTGTTGTTTCTCTGAACTTCATTGAAAGCAATAATAAAAAAACAGTATATTACCGGGTTAATTCTATAGTCAATACGAAGTAAAAATAATCTAATCTTTAGTCATAAATATACATATATACATACATTCACAAGATGTTCAAAAAGTCTAAGCCATAGACACTTCAACAAATTTGACACAATGTGTCCCACATGCTGTTATTGTAATTTGAAACATTTGGATTAAAACTGGATTAGACTGGCCTTCACATGGTTTGACAGTATCATGACCAGTCATGTGTATGAAATTAAGAAAAGCCTCAAAATCACCTGTGGTTTCAGACTTTTTGAAGACCCTATACATATAAATACATACCTCATAATGCCAATATTATCTAGGCAAGACAATACTGCTCATAACAAATGTCAAAAAGTGCAAAGTATTTACCAATTACAATAATTTAATAGCGATACACTTACTAAAATCTCGTCGAATGCCACGACTATGTCGTGAGGTTTGACTGTCAGTTAGTGGCACTGACTGCAAATCATTATGAAAACTCTGAGCAACATTCTGGGTGGAAACATTTCTTATGTGGTCATTAGTGGTTGATTTTAAAACCTTAGGTATCTGAGGTGATGAGGCTAAACATGCAGGAGTACTTTCAGTACATAAAGTAGTTGGTTTACTGTGGACATAAAAATCTGGTTTTGATTTTGGAGAAGTTGATCGTCGACCTTCATAACAAAAACTGCTTTCTGTGGCATCAGCTAATCCCTCCACGTTAAACTGAGAATCTTCACCTAGTGGGTGAGAGTGACTACTAACTTGAATAGTGTGTGATGGCTCAATAGTTGCAATACCACTTTTTTCTTTTCCAAATGTTATCCAATCCCCACCAAGAGATGGCTTAGGATCAATGGAATCTTTTGCCAGTTCTGTACTTTCTAATCCTGATGACATACTATGAGAGGAAGATAGTTCTGCATTACGATGTTCTGAATTTTCGTGGTTTTCTGACATTTTTCTCGTTTATTTGTCACTTCAAACTTCAAAAAGTACTTGAAATTTATTCATTACTAATAATTTCTATTTCTTTCAATCCTATTAAAAAGAAAAAACACAATACTCACTCAGTAGCATCACAATAACACAGAACTAGTCCAAGAAGTACTAATCTACTTAGCTCCAAATCTAGGGTTCAAACATGAGTTGATCAACCATTTTGCTGTTGTTAAGAAATCAGTGGCAATAATATTGCTAGTTTAATCATTATTTCATAAATATTTCTTAAGATTCAGGTTAAAAGGATTTACCTAATATCATTCATTTGTTTCCTTAATTAACCAAAGTAACATTGTCACTAAGCTAGTGATAACCAATGTCAATGTCATGCAGATTAAACTTAGTAATGTAAGTTGGAGTTTTTTAAACATAAACAGAAACTGAAAATGTTTCATCACTTATGTTGTTGCTAATAATTTTAAAACGACGTACTTACCTACTGTCATTGTCAACATAAGTTCTCATTTTAATTTAATCAATGTCGTGAATAAATATTGGATCTTTTATTCGGAGTGAATTTCATACTACTGATATTAATCAAATATAGCTAACTAGCAAGTTAATTTTTCGACTTAAATCAAAATGTAACTCACTAATTTACAGATAATATACTATATATATATTACAACTAACACTAGTATAATCTGACGCTTTTGAAATTCTATAACACAAAAACTTTTATAACTCATCCGCAAGTAATTTTAAAACATAACCGATTTCCATACATTTATATTGTAAAATTCCAAGAACCTTAAAATTAGTTGCTAAACCAACCATCTGTTTTACACAAACCTCTACATCTTCAAAGTTAAAGAATCATCACCAACTGTTACCACAAACTTGCCTGAGGTTAGAACACTCGCCCTCTCCGATTGTTTCAGAAAAAAATAAACTATTTTTGTATACGTCTAATAAAATATAATACCATCAAATTTTACAATAGGGAAATTTTGATTTTAATCATTACAATGTTTCAACCCATTGTATCGGATCATCGATAGATAACAGCTACATTTTTTTTGTAAATATCATTATTTAATATAAATGTTGCTTGATGACGCGATACTATGGGTTGAAATATTGTAATAATTAAAGACAAAATTTCCCTTTTGGAAAAATTGTTGTTATTGCTTTGTTTGTTTTTTATAGAATTTAATAATTATTGGATTCCTTGTCAAAGAGGATATATAACTAACTGGAGTGCTCGTTCCCTAGAAGAACGTTACGTAAATGCATAATTGTTATCTTACGACATGAAAAATTGTTTCCTTGTATTTTTTGGTAAAATCTGCCCATAAAAATGAAAACAACAAAACGTGAAACTGTAAAATTCCATAATATCTTTGCACAAACCCAACAAACCTTCATATCAAGTTTGGTGAAGACTCATCACCAGGAAAAGAATTGGTGTTAAGAAATGCAACCCTCCTCAAAATGCAAATGCAAAAATGAAAGTCTTGCATGGACCTAATGAACCTCTAAATCATTTTTGTTGAAGATCCATCTACACCATGATAAGTAGTTACATAGACTAGCTGGAGTTCCCATTTACTGGACGAAAGTTATGCAAATTCATGATTAATGAAAGGTTATCTTAGGATGTGAAAAGTTGCTTCCCTATATGTAATTGTAAAACACGCAAAAACACCCCTAACAACTGCAAAATATAAAAAGGGAAATGAAAAATTTGCATGTATCTCTTCACGAGTCCATCGAACATCCATACCAATTTTGATGAAGATCCATCCACACCCTGCAAAGTGGTTACATGGACAGACAAAATACATTACTATTATATTTATTCAGACTTTACTTCAGAAAACTTACGTTAACATGAGAGTCTTGTTGCTGTTTCCTTGTCTTGCAATTAACAGATATGTAAGTACACAGAGGAACATAAGAACATTACTACTACATTATAAAGTGACTGTTTTTAGCCACCTTTCAACTGCAGGAAATTCAAACTATTTAAAAAGATTAGCATAAATGAATGAATCCTGCTTGATGATTTTACAGCGGTCGGCATGGCCAGGTGGTTAAGGCACTCGATTCGTTATCTGGGGGTCGCGAGTTCAACTCTCTATCACACCAAATATGCTCACCCTTTCAAACCGTATGGGACTTATAATGCTACAATCAATCCCACTGTTCATTGGTAAAATAGTAGCCCAAAAGTTGACGGTGGGTGGTGATGACTAGCTGCTTTCCCTCTAGCCTTAAATGCTTAAATTAGGGACGGCTAGCGCAAATAGCCCTCTTTGGGCAAAATTCAAAACAAAACAAACCATTTTACAGCAGAATTCGTTTTAGCTTATTATTTATATTGAGAGTATTTGAAAAATAGAGACCTGGCAAATTGTTCACAACGTATTTTGTTGTTTTAGTAGAAGCTTTCTTATTTCGAGGTATTTGAACTTTCTACTTTTTAATAGTTGTTCATGATTCAAAGAGTAATGTTAGTTTCATGTGTTAAATGCAGCCATTTATGTATTCATATAGTTATTTTCAATAAATAAAACGTTTTTCTGTCCTAGAAAGGTGCCGCCCTAGAAAACAAAATGCCTATCATTCCCTCATTCATGTGAAAAGATATTCTTGCTAATACAGTGCATGATACATGTTTATAAACAATAATTTATTGGCTTCTTAGTGTAAACATATTCAGTTTCATTATATTGTTGCATTGGTCGCAGTAATAAAGATTTAAATTGTGATGTTGTTTGCAGTGTAGTATGCAAGCATACTACGTGTTTTCTACTCCCTTATTTAATATGGAGCTAAAAGCCGGATTCAATACTCGTGGTAGCACAAATAGCCTATCGTGTAGTTTTGTACTTAACAAAAGGGAGTCAAAAACTTAATACGGAACTATACAAAATATTGTAGTTAAATTCCATTTGCCCTAGTTACCTATAGTTTGGATCATTTACCTAAGGTATAACGTGTGTCTTCTCGTTAAAAGATTTCTGCAGAACTGAGCACATGAAGAAGTAGACAGCGATATTTTCTAATTGCAAGTCAGTTGCTACCAGGGAACTGAATCCCAGATTTTAGCTTTTGAAGTCAGTAAACTTGCTGTTGTTCCACCAGAGGACTTTCGATTGCTAAATGAGCTGGTATATGGGGTTTTCAATGTAAACAATACCTTATGCGACACACTAGCCAGGTCAGAAGTCCTAATAATCTAAGTTTAAATACTTTCACTGTATTAAATTTTGAAAAGTAGTCTCAAATAGTTATGCTTGGAATTTCATTTATTGTTAATCTGACTTTTATGTCTGCACTATTCAAGCCAGCCTGAAGATCCTTGGTATTTTAGGATATTACGTATAATATAATATATTACATTGCAATTATGTTTTAATTATTTTGATAAATAGCTGTTTCTTATGGCTCCAGTTCTGAATCTTGTCAGTAGCTAGCCTCGTTAACAATAAATATGGTACACATAAATTTTATTTAAGTTAAGCACAAACCAAACGAATGGACTATTTGTGTTCTGCCCACCACAGGTTTAGAAACTCGGTTTCTAGTGTTGTAACTCCGCAGACATGCCACTGCACTGTGTCAATGGGGAGCAGACAGTGTGATTGACACATTGGTGTGCACTGTTTTTCACTTTTATCTAAAAGTTCTTATTAAAACGTTCTCGCTAAAATATTTGTGATGAATTTTATATCGCATTATCAAATAGGTTTCTTTGTTTTAGAACAAACCCACGTTGAACTATCTGCGGGGAATAGAATCTCGAATTTCAGTGTTGGAAGTCAGTAAACTTATCGCTATGGCACCAGATGTGTATATGTTGAGGGGGAGTGTTTGATAAATAAGTTGGTATTTGGAATTTTCAGAAATATTAAGGTTCAGGCACAGCCAGAAAGAAAACGGTCTGTGGCATCTGCTGCCTACACGGCAAATCTTAATCTATTAGTAAGATTGGCTGTTACTTTTATAATTACTCCACAACTATTAGTGCCAAGCGTTGTTCGCGCCACATGAGGTTTCGAGTATTAGAACTCCCGCTATATAGCCTAGCATTCTAATCACTAACTACGCCACGCTCAGTCGGCCAAAAATGTGCGGAAAACATTTTAAAACCTATTAATAATTTTTTGCCTCAATGAAGTTTTTTTAAAAAATCACAAAGCTTACCAATGGACTTTCTGTGTTTTATCTGTCACAGCGCATCGACACCCCGGATTTTCAGTTTTAAGGCCATGGTCTTGCCGCCAACTCAACACAGGATACAAGCACTGAAAATATTAGTAAAATAATCAGCGAGTGTATAATGGAATAAAATCAAGCAAGCTATGACATAAAATACAGTTTGAAAGAAAGGAAATGAATCCAACATTTTATTCTCTTATTTATAAACTCCTTAGAGAAATACAATATGCGACTGATATCCAGAGTATTAGAAAGATAGTTCCCGAGGCTTACTCAACAACGGTTAGCAAATAGATAAAATAACAGGGGGAAAAAAAAAAAAAAAGTCTCTTCGATGACGTTGCGTCTACAATTTGCATAATTTATAATAATAATAATACTTTTTTTTAATTTTACTCCTACCTGCCCAATTACATACGCTGTTATCACACATAATACATAATATCATACGTTAAAGTATTTTGATAAATTTGTGCCATATAATATATCACCAATTCGTGCTTAAAAGCAACCAAGAGATGTCGCATATTTCAGATACAGAAGCTGAAGTTAAATTCAATTTAGGCTTAAAAGTTAATTTTCACCATTGTAGATTAGTTAATTTTATGTTGTTTTTGTTGTTTTTTTGCATATTGAAAATCTCTATGGATTTTTCGGTACTGAATGTTTTTGTATTAATAAATGCATTACATGGGAAGCAAATAGGAAGGTCATTACAAAAATGAACGGTATGTTAACTTGTAACGTCAACTAATCTGCACTGTTATTATTGTGTTAACATTTAGATTCTCAACTTATTGTAAAACTAATTAATTTTGACTATCGTATATCTTTATAGCTTTAAATGATATTAAGTCTCACTTACTTTTTTATTTTATAAATTAAATTTTCCCTTTACAAATGTTTGATATGACATTCGAAATATATATTTAAAAAAGTAGCATCTTCCTTAATAAAGTAACTGTTTTCGTCCTAATTTCATGTCAACATTATGAATATACTTTCATAAATGCCAGTAATATCATCTTCAAAAACTTTAGATAGAATGTATTGTAACTTATTCTTATTATTTTAGAATGGATGGCAAGGGAACCTATATTTTACCTACAGGGACCCGTTACGAAGGGTCGTTTGAAAATGGAATGTTTCATGGTAACGGAAAAATGTTTTTTTACAAATGGAATTTTTGAAGGAAAATAAAATAGCGGGAAAATTACCAGAGTAAGGTTTTAATTAATAAAACACACTAAATAACGCTGAAACTTTTTGAATTATTCCTTTCGATAATATATTGAAAATGGTAATATTACGTGGTAACCTAGATAAGTCGCACCTGTTGTTGTTATATCTAATAATCTCGTACATTACATAAATATCCTAGGATACTTACTCATAAATAAATAAATGTAAACATAAATAAACACGTATCTCAGTTCGGCACGAGTTGGCTCTATGGTAAATCTGAATTTTGGAGCTAGCGAACCGAGTTCAGATCCGTATAATAACACTAAATACTTCTAATACTTTGAGCTGTTGGAACGTTGTAAATAGTCACATCCATGAAAAGTGGGTGATGCAGTGCTGCTGTGTGGCTGCCTTTCTTCTGGTCAGTGGGTCAGAATTCAGGACGACGACCTTAGAAACTAAACACTAAAAGCACGTGCAACTCACCCCGACATTTTTGTTAAGTTTGTGTCACTTTCTGTCAAGTTTGTTTAGCAGTTTATAATCATTTAAATGAAATTTCATAGAATTATCGAAATATTTCTATTAAATAAAGTCAAAAGAATACCACCAGATGGTTCTATTTTATTACATCTATATCCAATAAACTGCGTATAAAAAAGCTTTAATACTTCCTTATAAGTTATTAATTCATTATTATTTTTTCGTTGTGTAAATATTTTTCAGTAATCAAGAGAAGCTAGTAAATGTGTGTGTGTGTAGAGCAAAGCCACATCGGGCTATCTACTGAGTCCACTGAAATAAAAATATGTATATACGTTTGTTTGTTTTGGAACTTCGCACAAAGCTACTCGAGAGCTATCTGTGCTAGCCGTCCCTAATTTAGCAGTGTAAGACTAGAGGGAAGGCAGCTAGTCATCACCACCCACCGCTAACTCTTGGGCTACTATTTTACCAACGAATAGTGGGATTGACCGTAACATTATAACGCCTCCACGGCTGAAAGGGCGAGCATGTTTGGCGCGAAGGGGATGCGAACCCGCGACCCTCAGATTACAAGTCGCACGCCTTAACACGCTTGGCCATGCCGGGCCTGTATATACGTTACTGTTGACAGTACCACAATACTTTGTTCACATGTCAATAGTTAACTTTATAAATATAACTCAGTTTATTGTAGGTTGTTGTGTCATGATGTTCACTTAATTCAATTTAGGGAGTTTTGTTTGGTCTGTTTTGAATTTCGCGCAAAACTACTCGAGGGCTATCTGGGCTAGCAGTCCCTAATTTAGCAGTGTACAACTAGAGGGAAGGCAGCTAGTCATCACCACCCACCGCCAATTATTGGGCTACTTTTTTACCAACGAATAGTGGGATTGACTGTCACATTATAACGCCCCCACGGCTGAAAGGGCAAGCATGTTTGGTGTAACAGGGTTTCGAATCCGTGTCCCTCAGATTACGTGTCGAGTGCCTTAACAACCTGGCCAATTTGGGAAGTATCGTTTCAAATATTGTATAATATGTCTTGTAAACGGATGTTGAAAATATTTGTGTATAATTTTACGTAGTATAGGGATTTTGCCAGCCTGTGGCTTAACGGTAACTCTGAAGATTCATAATGCTAAAAATCGGTTTTCGGCCTCGTTTTAGGCAAATCACAGATAACCGTTTGTTTAGCTTAGCACTTGACAACAAATAAAACAAGAATTTTTCCCCCACTAGCCACAGACTGGTGTGTTTTTAACTTGTCGACTTTCTTAAGTATAAATTGATATAAACAATTATATAATTATTCGTAATCCTTCATATCTATGAAAAATATACGTAAGTATATGTGTGCATCTGTTACTTATAAATTTGCCAGACATGGCCAAGTGATAAGGCACTTGACTCGTAATCTGAGAGTCGCTGGTTCAAATCCCCATCACACCAAACATGCTTGCCCTTTCAACCGTGGTGGTGTTATAATGTGACAGTTAATCCCACTATTCGTTGGTAAAAAAGTAGCCCAAGAGTTGGCGGTGGGTGGTGATGACTAGCTGCCTTCCCTCTAGTCTTACACTGCTAAATTAAGGACGGCGAGCGCAGATAGTCCTCGTGTAGCTTTGCGCGAAATTTCAAACAAACCAAACTCAAAAGTTTCCATATTTCTTGATCAATCAACACCATACTTGACACAGCGATACAGGATAGCACGAGGAAGGTCATAAGGGGTGGAGTGACCAGCCACACCTAATAAAACGTCTTGTCGTTTGTTTCAATGAAAGTTTTTATTTCACTCATCATAAAGGTTAGCTATTGTTCTAATAAGTAATGTGAACACCATGAGGTATACGAGTGTTAACTCATACTATAGATAATCGAGTAAGAATTGGGAGATGGATTTACCCCAATAACTTTTGAAGGAGCCAGTATAACTTTTAATTATCTTAATATTTCAAAATATGTTTATGTTTTAGGTTTCCTTTCTTCTTAAGCACATAGCTACAGGGATATTTTAACCTGGTTTCTAACGTATAAGTCTCTAGACATTTCGCTGAAAGGCATTCTGTTTCAGAGGCGGAAAAAAATCAATCGCATGGTGCCTTTGATTTTAAATAAGTAATATAACTTCTCCAATGTACCTGCTAAGATAACATGTGGATGCAGGTCTTGCTCCTCTAACCCCTCATTTTTAAACATCTTAATATGAAAAACTTATAAATAAACATGGTAATTCTGTTCGTAACTCTCGCTGTTACAGGGGTGCTACACATCTGCTAATGACCTTCAGTACAGTGAAGAAAACTGGACCTACTGTCAATATCCCGATAGAAGATTTTGGACCGAAACCTGCAACGGCCTGAAACAAGGAGGCAAGAAAACATAATCCGTCATAATATCGGTTAAATTCTACCTGAAGACGCGACTTGCGATAAGTATATCGTATCTTATTTTCTATTGTCTTTCTTTTCCCTATTCGTTTTCCTTAGTGCATGTTCTGAAAAACTGAAATAAATCATTACGTAGAGAACTAACACCTCAAACTTTATATCGGACAGAAAATTTTTATGTCATTCAAGTTGTTTCTCTGACGCAACTGTAGAGTCTTGTAGTTCCATAGCTTAACAATACAGAAGTTACCGCTGGTTCAAATAATGGTAGACTTGAAACTGTGGCGAAAGAGAACTGTATGGAAACGTGTGTAACTCGTGAAACCACACAGACTTCAGTAATACGCTGATATTATTCCCACAAGAGAACAAAAAACTCTCAGTATTTCAATCCCTTTTGGTATTAATTTATTAACTATTGGCTAATTAAAAAAAAACAAAAAACAAGTTAAATAAACTAATACTATTTTCATGTGTTAACCACAGGGGGAGTCAGTGGAGTGAATACCTCTGTCAAGCAGCACTTATCATAATCGGGTTTCAAAAATGTGTCCGTATGTCTGTCGCTATGAACGGCAAGGCACCATTTTTGGAAGAACAATGAAAAATAAAATTCTACATAAATTTCGCGCAAAGCTACACCAGGGCTATCTGCGCTAGCTGTCCCTAGTTTAGCAGTGTAAGGTTAGAGGAAGGCAGCTAGTCACCAACACCCACTGTCAACTTTTGGGCTACTCTTTTACCGACGTATAGGGGAATTGACCATCACTTTATAACATTTCCACAGCTGAAAGACTGAACCCGTTTGTTTGGATGGAGACTCAAACCCACAACCCTCGGATTGCGAGTTGGGCGCCTAACCACCTGGTCATTCCGGACGTACTACATAAGCCTACGAAGTTTAATTAAAATTCTATCATTTTTAATTGAATTGCAGAGTAAATATTTAGTGTAAAATGGTCCTCATGCTAAGATATAACGATTTTTTTTATTTTAGTGTCCTTAACCCTTCAAAAACTAACCACTTATAAGCTGAGTCATAGTCCAAATCGTACCAACTTTTATCCATATTCATTCAGCTGCTTTCGAAAAATCTTGCTGACAATTACAGACAGGGTTGAAAACATAAGATCATTTGGTAAAAACTAGCTTGTGGTGCCATCTATCAATATGTCTAACAATTAAAGTATGTCGCCTTTGAAATTTTTCTAGATTATACGAAATATCATTCATGGTTGAACTGAAAGCATGTAATAGAAAACTAAACTTTACGTTTATGTTTTTGATAGTCTTTTCACAACATGTCCAACATATTTGATCATTTAGTAAAGTGACACAGCTTAGCGAAAACAAAACATACGTTTCTGTAATGCCAAGTTGTAAACAAACAAAACGCAAACAACTTCAAAAGCACAATAACTTACTGAAATGTAATGTTATAAGATGCTTCCATTAGCTATGTCGGTTTTAATGTACCAACAAAAACAAGTTCTCAGTAGGTGTGATCTCGATTCTGTGGATCTCAACTGAAAGAAACATGGCGGATTTTATCGAAATTCGTATATTTCAACAGGCCAGTTTCAACAAACCAATAAAGAGCCACACAAAGCTGTTCCTCATGAATGTTTTGACACGGAATATGGAATATATAATCCTCATTCCGGTGTTGTACTTAAATAAACTACAGGGGTAAATTTATTTGTAACGCAGGTATGCACACTTTTTTTATTATTATGTGGTATTCCAGAAGCGTGAATTTACTATTATATAAACTGTAAGGGACCTCATAAATAATTGTAAAATAATAAATAAATGTGCAGTGAAAGTTATTTGTTGTTCAACACAAAGGGCTATCTATTCTTTGCCCACCGCGTGTATCGAAACCCGGGTTCTAGCAATGTAAGTCCGCAGACATTCCGCTGTGCCACTAGGGGGCACACTTAAAGTATTTTAAATTTAAGTATGAAGTCAGTACAAAAACTGGCACTATCTCTTCGTAAGGAAGTTGTTGTTTGTAACGCGAAGTCGAAGTTACGCAATGGATTATCTGCGCTCTGTCTATCTTTGTTAACTAGAACCCGAATTTTATCATTGTCTTGGTTTAAACACAACTTGCCACTCAGCCACTGGGGCCAATAGAAGAGCAATCACCGTAATTCTCTATTTGGTTATTCTCAGAATGGTTAAGTATTATAACGCTAAAAACCGGGTTTCGATACCCGTGGTAGGCAGTACAGACATCCTACATTGTAACTTTGTGTTTGACAATAAACAAGACCCGGAATTGCCAGGTTGTTCGGGCTCTCGACTCGTAATCTGAAGGTCGTGGATTCGAATCCCCGTCACACCAAACATGCTCGACCTTTCAACCGTGGGGGCGTTACAATGTGACGATCAATTCTACCATTTGTTGTATGTATGTTTTCTTATTGTCACATCGGGCTATCTGCTGGCATGTGTTAGTAAAAGTATTGCCCAAGAGATGGCGGTGGGTAGCAATGACTCGCTGTCTTCCGTCTGGTCCTACACCGCTAAATTAGGGTCGGCTAGCGGAGATAGCCCTCGTGTAGCTTTACGAGAAATGAAACGAAGAAACAAATAACGTTAACCTGTGGTGAAGCACTAAGGTTAATAGAATCAGTTTGTAAAAACAGTAAAGTTTAGTAAATGAGTTAAATAAATAATTCCTAACTGTTTGGTTAGAATGTCTCAAGATTTAATTGGAAGAATATTCTACATCATAAATCTGTCACTTAATTTACTTTGGTTATTGAAATATTTAATGTAGCGTAGTAGTTTTAGGGTTGAATTAACAGAGTAACCATGTAATAAAATATAAATAACCTTTCAGACGAAGAAGAACACGCATAGATCGTTAACCACCGTTGTAAAGGTTCACGTTTCCTTCCTTTGTGATAACTGTTATAACTTTAAACATTCAAACAATTAATTTTCAGTCAGAAGTCTTTAAAATTGTAGCAATTGTTTTCAGTATAGTATTCATTAAAATATTGTTTAAAAGTACATTAGTTGGACAATGGAATTTAGGACCAGCATAGTCAGGTGGTTAAGGCACTCGACTCGTAATCTGAGGGTCGCAGGTTCCAATCCCCGTCACCCCAAACATTCTCGCCCTTTCCGCGGTGGGGGCGTTATAATGTTACGTTCAATCCCAGTATTCGTTGGTAGAAGAGTAGCTCATGAGTTGGCGGTGGGTGTTGATGACTCTAATCTTACACTGCTAAATTAGAGACGGCTAGGACAGATAGCCCTCGAGTAGCTTTGCGCGAAGTTCAAAACAGACCAAATCACGTGACAAGTGTAATTTATACCAAACACTGTTTATATATAGTGTTTGATGTATTCAAGGATTTGAGGGAAAACTAATAATATAAAAAACATTATTTTTGCAGTTACGAAATTTGTGACATGTTTCATATGATTTCATAAGATATTAATGTGTGTACAAGTAAATTATTTGTCTGTCTCTTGTGTATAAGATAGGAGAACAGTTATCTCAACAATAGATCATGGATGATTAAGCGGATTTGTTTCTCTAAACCTATTACATTACCTAAGCTTATGGATTTTGGAGCACTGTTACGATAGCAACAGATCGGGTATTTCTGTTTGTTTCAAATTTCGCACAAAGCTACACGAGGATTATCTGCGATAGCCGGACCTAATTTCGCAGTATAAGATTAGTGGGAAGGCAGTTCGTCATTGCCAACTCTTGGGCTACTCTTTTTACCAACGAATAGTGGATTTACCGTAACATTATAACGCTCCCCACGGCCGAAAGGGCGAGCAAACCTGCAACCCCACAGATTACGAGTCCAGCGCCCTAACCATCTGGCCATGCAAAACCTGGGTATTTCTCAGCCTGTTACATAACATTAGGATATGGATTTTAAAACTCTGGTACGACAGAAACAGATGTGAATGTTACGTTAAATGGCAAAAACACACGGATTGTTCTAAACTTCAGAATCAGATGAGACCAGAGAAGGTTACTCAGTTTGGGTTAAAGAAATTCAAATTCAAAACAGTTGAGGTGAATAAGAAGTTGGAACCACAAAAAGAAAGGAAAACGAAAACTTATAAAAGTATACAGCAGCTCTGTAGGTTATATATAAAATCGTTGAAAAAATATTCTCTCAGGTGGTAAGTACCAACATTATAAGAGTTATAAGCGTCGCAGTTGTGAGATCTGTGACAATATGGTATTACTAAACTAGGCCTACGTTATGAGAAAGTTCGAGGTAACACGTAAAGTGTGAGGCCCGGCATGGCCAGGTGGGTTAAAGCACTCGATTCGTAATCTGAGGGTCGCGGGTTCGAATCCCCTTCAAACCAAACATGCTCGCCCTTTCAGCCGTGGGGGTGTTATAATATGACGGTCAATCCCACTATTCGTTGGTAAAAGAGTTGTCCAAGAGTTGAGGATGGGTGGTGATGACTAGCTGCCTTCCCTCTAGTTTTACACTGCTAAATTAGATACGTCTAGTGCAGATAGCCCTCGTGTAGCTTTGCGCGAAATTAAAAAAACAACAACAACAGACAAACGTAAAGCGTGTATACACGGTTCAATAAAGGTAACTATAACAAACTAATTAAACAGACAGTAAGATGGTGCACTGACGTTTAACCACCCCTACGATAGTTGAATAACCGCGAAGTGTCAGTTTAAGTTTATTTTTGTAATAAACTCAAAGCTACTTGATTAGGCCATCTGCAATTAATTCGCTAAAGAAATCGAAGTCCACGATTTTTGTTTTTTGCGTCGTAAGCTCTCGAGCATGCTATTGAACAGTCGGTAGGGGCAGAAGGTACTTATAAAATACTGATTGGGAAATAACTGTTTACATAAATACTCTTGAGAGTATTTATGTTCACACACTCCACAAGTAAAACGTCCTGAAGATAATATGAGTTTAGATGACTTTATCTTATCGAGAAGTGATAGCTTTAGCTCATGAAAATAAATACCTTACATAATTCCGTCAACATATTTATTTGTCCATATAAGACCAGTTACGTTCACCGTCATATTAGATTGATTATTTTATTTTTTGTCGCTTGTTACGAAACAGTTCTGAGATTGACTGCAGCCTTTCACTAAGCCTTCATTAAAAAAGTTTGATTGACTTAACCTTTAGACTCTTCTGATAACCGACTGTTGGAAGCTCCTGATTTATCCAACTGAGAGATTATATACACCGTCTGTTTCGTTTTTCAGTTATGTTTCATTTCGGTTACAGTTAATCTACATGGATTATTCGCCCTTTAAAAACGTTCACTGTAATGAAACATTAGAACACACGAGATAATAAAACGTGTCACATGACCAACATGGAATCGTATTTTTAAACAATTAATTCTCATGAAGTTGACATTAGAGACAATAAGCTTTACGAGACGATTCATTAGTTAGTAAAAACTTTACATAAATAAACCACCAGTAAGTAAAAACTTTACATAAATAAACCACCAGTAAGTAAAAACTTTATGTAAATAAACTACCAGTCAGTAAAAACTTTATGTAAATAAACTACCAGTCAGTAAAAACTTTATGTAAATAAACAACCAGTCAGTAAAAACTTTATGTAAATAAACCACCAGTCAGTAAAAACTTTATGTAAATAAACAACCAGTCAGTAAAAACTTTATGTAAATAAACCACCAGTCAGTAAAAACTTTATGTAAATAAACAACCAGTCAGTAAAAACTTTATGTAAATAAACCACCAGTCAGTAAAAACTTTATGTAAATAAACAACCAGTCAGTAAAAACTTTATGTAAATAAACCACCAGTAAGTAAAAACTTTATGTAAATAAACTACCAGTCAGTAAAAACTTTATGTAAATAAACCACCAGTCAGTAAAACTTTAAAACCACCAGTAAGTAAAACTTTATGTAAATAAACCACCAGTCAGTAAAACTTTATGTAAATAAACCACCAGTCAGTAAAAATGTAAATAAACTTTATGTAAATAAACCACCAGTCAGTAAAAACTTTATGTAAATAAACCACCAGTCAGTAAAAACTTTATGTAAATAAACCACCAGTCAGTAAAAACTTTATGTAAATAAACCACCAGTCAGTAAAAACTTTATGTAAATAAACAACCAGTCAGTAAAAACTTTATGTAAATAAACCACCAGTCAGTAAAAACTTTATGTAAATAAACCACCAGTCAGTAAAACTTTATGTAAATAAACCACCAGTCAGTAAAACTTTATGTAAATAAACCACCAGTCAGTAAAACTTTATGTAAATAAACCACCAGTCAGTAAAACTTTATGTAAATAAACCACCAGTCAGTAAAACTTTATGTAAATAAACCACCAGTCAGTAAAACTTTATGTAAATAAACCACCAGTCAGTAAAACTTTATGTAAATAAACCACCAGTCAGTAAAACTTTATGTAAATAAACCACCAGTCAGTAAAACTTTATGTAAATAAACCACCAGTCAGTAAAACTTTATGTAAATAAACCACCAGTCAGTAAAACTTTATGTAAATAAACCACCAGTCAGTAAAACTTTATGTAAATAAACTACCAGTAAGTAAAACTTTATGTAAATAAACCAGTCAGTAAAACTTTATGTAAATAAACTACCAGTCAGTAAAACTTTATGTAAATAAACTACCAGTAAAAACTTTAAAAATAAACCACCAGTCAGTAAAACTTTATGTAAATAAACCACCAGTCAGTAAAACTTTATGTAAATAAACCACCAGTCAGTAAAACTTTATGTAAATAAACCACCAGTCCTTTAGTAAATAAACCACCAGTAAGTAAAACTTTATGTAAATAAACCACCAGTAAAACTTCAAAAACTTTATGTAAATAAACCACCAGTCAGTAAAACTTCACATAAATAAACCACCAGTCCCACCAGTCAGTAAAACTTTATGTAAATAAACCACCAGTCAGTAAAAACTTTATGTAAATAAACCACCAGTCAGTAAAAACTTTATGTAAATAAACCACCAGTCAGTAAAAACTTTATGTAAATAAACCACCAGTCAGTAAAAACTTCACATAAATAAACCACCAGTAAGTAAAACTTTATAAACCACCAGTAAATAAACCACCAGTCAGTAAAACTTTATGTAAATAAACCACCAGTCAGTAAAACTTTATGTAAATAAACCACCAGTCAGTAAAACTTTATGTAAATAAACTTAAAACTTTATGTAAATAAACCACCAGTCAGTAAAAACTTTATGTAAATAAACCACCAGTCAGTAAAAACTTTATGTAAATAAACCACCAGTCAGTAAAAACTTTATGTAAATAAACCACCAGTCAGTAAAAACTTTATGTAAATAAACCACCAGTCAGTAAAACTTTATGTAAATAAACCACCAGTCAGTAAAACTTTATGTAAATAAACCACCAGTCAGTAAAACTTTATGTAAATAAACCACCAGTCAGTAAAACTTTATGTAAATAAACCACCAGTCAGTAAAACTTTATGTAAATAAACCACCAGTCAGTAAAAAACCATGTAAAAACCACCAGTCAGTAAAACTTTATGTAAATAAACTACCAGTCAGTAAAACTTAAAACTATGTAAATAAACCACCAGTCAGTAAAACTTTATGTAAATAAACCAGTCCTTTATGTAAATAAACACCAGTAGTAAAACTTTATGTAAATAAACCACCAGTCACTTTATGTAAATAAACTACCAGTCAGTAAAAACTTTATGTAAATAAACCACCAGTCAGTAAAAACTTTATGTAAATAAACCACCAGTCAGTAAAAACTTCACATAAATAAACCACCAGTCAGTAAAAACTTTAGGTAAATAAACCACCAGTCAGTAAAAACTTTATGTAAATAAACCACCAGTAAGTAAAAACTTTATGTAAATAAACCACCAGTCAGTAAAAACTTTATGTAAATAAACCACCAGTAAGTAAAAACTTTACATAAATAAACCACCAGTCAGTAAAAACTTTACATAAATAAACCACCAGTAAGTAAAAACTTTATGTAAATAAACCACCAGTCAGTAAAAACTTTATGTAGATAAACCACCAGTCAGTAAAAACTTCCTGCACACATTATTGCTCGTTGAAATTTTATATACGGGCTATTTATTCATAGAAAGTTCATATAACTCGGTCGTCACCCACCGAAACCTTAGATAACTGTGCCAGTACTTAATAAGTCTTTGTGTAAAATATTATTGCTCAACGAAGCTTTATTTAAGAAACTGTTGTTCAGTGAAACCTATTTAGGATGTTTCTATTCTTGAAAGTGGTGCACACTAATCAATAGGGCGAAGAGATACTGTTCCATCATCAGGAACCCTTTCTGATGCTGGAACTTCACGTAATCAGCCCAACTTTAGCTAGGTATGTCACTGGGTTCTTTCACAGCACAGTAATGTGGTTTTAGTTTGCAAGTTTTCCTTTTACTGCCCGAGTAATTCGTTACGTAGTGTTTATAGATGCACAGTTATCCGATGGATCAGCAGTAAGTTTAAGGGCTTATAACGCTTAAATGTAGGTTCGATCCCTGTGGGTAGACACAGTGCAGATATCTCTTTATGCAGCGTTTCGTTTAAACAAACGAACGAATGTTTCATTTGTGTTCAAACGTCTACTGAGCTCTGTCTGATGAACAAGTCTGAAGGATATGTATTCAACCATTGCCTCCACCAATTCTGGTAAATACGTCATCAGTTTCTGTAGTAATGGTGTGTTAACAATCTGGTAGAACTTTTGTAGATTTGATCCCATATGAAAAGGTTCCTTTGCCCTGTTAAGGCGTGCGACTCGTAATCTGAGGGTCGCAGGTTCGCATCCCCGTCGCGCCAAACATGCTCGCCCTTTCAGTCGTGGGGACGTTATAATGTGACGGTCAGTCCCACTATTCGTTGGTAAAAGAGTAGCCCAAGAGTTGGCGGTGGGTGGTGATTACTAGCTGTCTTCCCTCTAGTCTTACACTGCTAAATTAGGGACGGCTAGCACAGATAGCCCTCGAGTAGCTTTGTGCGAAATTCAAAAACAAACAAACAATCCTTTGTCCTGATGATACTCGTGTGATATTCTCAGGTTCACCAACTTCCCTTTAAGTAATTGGATAGGAACCGCAAAATAACAGAAGGTTTGGCAGGAAATGTATTCCAGAGCAAAATTTTGAGTTTTCCATCGTCGGTTCAGTTTGAGACAAATGAAGAAACTGAACACAGTGTACAATATTGTAAAACAGTACTAATTTTCAACAAATACAATCAAAGTTCAAAAACAAGAGTAAAGTATATGTTTGTACTAAAAATCTCTCAGACAATAATAAACTTGTATAATATAAGACAGTTGTATATTCTGTAAAATTATGTCCAGACTGACAAAACATGGCATTATATACGTAAACCAACACCAGTATTCTTCTCAATGTACTGATGGGACTTTCTCTTCAAGACAAGGGAGATTGTACAAATTAGGTGATTTCCTATTACTGTCTATTTGCATACGCCATCAAAATATTTCCCACAAGAAAGTACAATTTCTTTCGTACGTATAAGCCTTACTATGTTAATTTACCTACAAACAATCTTTCATTTGTTGTTAAGCAAACAAGCTACATGGTGGACTATATGTATTGTGATAATTACGGTTATCGCAGTCCGTTTTTATTTTTTTTTATTTTTAGTACTATGAGCCTCCAGATGTTCTGCTGAACCTCTAGGAGGGGATATAAATCGTAGATTTTCAAATATTTTAGGCTCTCTTCTGTTTTTGTTTGTTTTTTTAATTTCGCACAAAGGTACTCGAGGGCTATCTGCGCTAGCCGTCCCTAATTTAGTAGTGTAAGACTAGAGGGAAGGCAGCTAGTCATCACCACCCACCGCCAACTCTTGGGCTACTCTTTTACCAACGAATAGTGGGATTGACCGTCACATTATAACGCCCCCACGGCTGAAAGAGCGAGCATGTTTGGCGCGACGGGGATGCGAACCCGGGGCCCTCAGATTACGAGTCGCACGCCTTAACACGCTTGGCCGTGCCGGGCCCAGGCTCCCTTCAACTTCACAAAAATAAAACTTTATCCTTTGAGCGGAAGAGCTAAGTTGGTCTTTATTTCGGCTCAGTGAAAAACACGAGCCACACACGAGCCACACAGCTGACAAACTAGCTCGTACAAGCACGACAGAATTCTAAACTACCTTAGTCCTATATTTTGAAAGTTTGTTTATTCAGAAGGGTAACAGCGTTCACTTGGGGCCAAAAACTGTTTACCTTAAAGGTACATGTGTTGAATAATTCGTGATGTAATAATACTCATGCCAGCCGCCCTAAGACACAGGTGTTCGATAAAGTCTGGAAGTCAAACCTTTTTCTGGCAAGACTTGGCAAGTTGCCCAACGTGCGAAAAACTTTCACGTTTCGTCTATTGTTGAAATCATTTGATGTCATTAACTTACTACGAGTGTAGCAGTAGGTGTTGCAATGATTTGACGTAGATACCCCCTTTGTTCTTTATCTGAATACTGTTTTTAGTATCTTGTATCAGTCAGTTAGATTCCCCAACAAACCGTTGTCTTGCGCGAAGTATCTATACTTGTCTAAGAATAGAAGCAAAGGACACCCACCCCAGTAACCACAGCGATGTTTTCTTTCTAACCTTTTGACGACGTTGTCTTTAAGATTTTGGACTGAGCATTAGAAAGTGGGGCACACACCCATGTATTCGCGCTGTTGTATTTTGCTACATTTCATCATACGAGCATCAGTTAGAAGAACCACTTAATGTCGGGTTAGGTCATCATTTGTCGCGATAACTGATAAATTCTGTATGGCAAAAAGTGTTCCATTGTACTTTCAGATTTCATTCCGTCTTTCAGAATCACTGAGAACTGTCAGGTGTTGATGCCTGAATATGCTAGTCTAATTTTATCTTCTAAAGCCAAAATACTCGATGAAAATTATGACCCCAGTGTCTTAATTTGTTTTGTTTAGCAACCCTTTTGATTGTTTGTTGTAAGGCACACAGGTACACAACCGGCTGTCTGTGCTCTAATTACCTCAGGTATCGAAACCCGATTTCTAGCGTTGTAAACCCACTGACTTATCGTTGAGCTACCGGAAAGGTTTGTTTGTTGTTTTAATTTCGCGCAAAGCTACATGAGGGCTATCTGCGTTAACCGTCCCTAACTTAGCACTGTAAGATTAGAGGGAAAGAGCTACTCATCACCGCTAACTCTTGAACTACTCTTTTACCAACGAATAGTGGGATTGACCGTCACATTATAACGCTCTAACGGCTGAAAAGGCAAGCATATTTGGTGTGACGGAGATTCGAACTCGCGATCCTTAGATTTCGAGTCGAATGCCTTAAACACCTGGCCATGCCAAGGACCTCACCGGAAATGAGACACCTAGCCATGCCAGGGGCCTCACCGGAAATGAGTCCTTTTGGTTTTTTTTGCGATCACTACGAGTACTCAAAAGGCCCGGGCCACAAAAATTCGAATAGCAATTTGTCAACTGTTTTTATTTTAAACGTCTTGGGTGTACGAATTCAGTAGTCCCCCGCTAGTACAGCTGTACGTCTACAGATTTACAACATTAAAATCAGGGACTCGATTCCCCTAAGTGGACTCGGAAGATAGCCCGATGTAGCTTTGCCATAAGAGAACACACGCACACGAATTCAGTTATCGTCGTGGTGACCTAACGCTAAAAACACCTGAAACGTAAACGTAAAATGCTGTACTATAATCTACCGAATATAAAACTTTATATCACCCCCGAATGGCTCAACGGTGAGCCTAAATGCTTATAACTCACATATAAAAAAGAACTATATCACAATTGTTAAAACTTACTAATATTTTGGAAAAAGAAAACTTGGAAAGTCAACGAAAGAGGTGAAAATCACATGTATGTAATGTTATCAGACAAAAGGTGGTTTTGACTTGTCCATTCAGTTGAGAAAAATTCTGGCGGACCTTTGAACTTTATCATTCGGCTATGTCGAAATAAATGTTTGCACTGTTACTGGGTTATATTGATTACCACATACCTTTTTATTGTACCTTTAAAACCATCGAAATATCCAAATATATAACTGACCAATAACCTTTTGCTTAAGAGACGCAGTTGAAATCCGTTAGGCGATTGTATTTTAATTTGTTGTATTTTAAATTTGCACAAGAGACACAAGGACAGACACCTTCCGTACTTTTTAGTAAAGAGAAATATGGCATATCCTTTTGATATATATGAATCACGTGGAGTTCTAAGGGAATTGGACGTCATTTTGCTCTCGAGGGCTGCGGCGGGAAAGGGGAGGGGTCATTTATTTGTTTACGTTTTAGAGTTGATAGAAGTCACGTGACTGGGTAAGTAATTGGAGAGGCAGATCTGTATCTCTGTCATTTTTTCTGCATTGTCACGTAAAATGTCATGGAAAAATACATTTTTGAGTTTTCTATTTAATGTTTTTACGTTTTCGTAAAACGCTAAACAGTTTAATATTATTACGTTTGGTAAAAACGGAAAATAATAATATGTAAGAATTTGTTGTTCATAGGAAAGAAACACCCCTCCAATTCACATTGGTATCTCTGTTGCTATGGTGAAAGTCAGGCCCTAACAATATTTTCATCGTTCTTATTGGTTCATACGAACCAATCCCGGGGTATAAAATAGCATATCCGTGCTGTTTTATACAATAACACAATACTTACCGGTGATAACTAACTAGATTAACTCCAAACTGTCATCGTGGGAAATATATCGAAACTGTCCTAAGTTAAGCCTAGAAAATAAGGTATGTTTTAGATTTTTTGGCTTTTCTCAGCTAGTACGTACTATAGGAATTGCCGCAGTGCGTCACGTGGTCAATCCTAGCACGTTTGTTGTTTAGCTACGTTACCAGTGGCGGTCGATAAATCCATCGAGTTCCGTTATCAGCAGAGGAAATTTTTTGTCACGTTTTAAACACAAAAAATTTACTGGTATTGTTATTTCAACGGGAGTTTATTGAAACAAATACTGACGCAGAAAATATAAGACATAAACGTCGAATACAAGAAATGAAAACGCAACAGAATCTAATAATACTACGTAATGTTTCTATTTACTATTAGCGAAACGGATGACTCAGGATTTTTTTTTTTTCTTGGAGATTTCGAAACAAATACTTTAGCTTAGGCGTAAAAATACGATTACTCTTCGAGGTGACCTGGTGCTATAAGCACTTAAAAACATATATAAAATGCTCCAATATTTCTTATCCCTCACCACCACTGGCTTAGCGGTAAGTCTCAGCGTTTATAATACTGAAAAAACGAGTTTCGATACTTGTGGTGGGCACAACACTGACAGCCCATCTTGTAGCTTAATTTAGGCTTAACAAAAAACAAATATTAAGCCTCAAGCTCTCATACATCTTTTAGATCTAAAATTTCTTCTTCTGAATCAGTCGCCCCCCGCTAGTACAGCGGTATGTCTCCGGATTTACAACGCTAAAATCAGGGGTTCGATTCCCCTCGGTGGGCTGAGCAGATAGCCCGATGTGGCTTTGCTATAAGAAAAACACATACACTGAATCAGTTTTTTAAGCCTAACACAAAACTTCCGATACGCACTCTTGTAACTCGAAAACTTTCTGTTAATTTTAAAGAATGATCTCTGAGGTTTATTGTACACGCTAATATATATTTATTTGTGTATCTGAAATTAATAACTGATACTGTTCAAACTTTTTTTTACTACGTAACTATTTATTATTACAAATAAGGATTACGCAACACTTGTGTACTCAGTTGTCATTGGACGGAGACTTCTACAGAAAGTCACATGATCAGAGGTTTTCAATTATTGTTAGGGTGGGTCTTTGTTGGGATTTCAGTGAGTGGTAATTACTAACAATAGCTCTGGTGGTATAACATTTGAAAGTTTCTAACAAAGTAATTTAATGAGAAACTCATTTATTTAGAAATAGCCGGCGAACACACCGGAAATTAGATTTTGTTTATTTGGAATGAAACACAAAAGGCAATATGTACTCTGCTGCCCGCCACGGGTATCAAACTTCGATTTCTAGCGTCCACAGACATACTGCTGTGCCACTGGGGGGTTATACCTTATGGTATGGTTATTTGGTGTACCGATTCGCAGCTTTACTTCTTACAAATAATAAAGAGTACTAATAATAAAAACTGCAGTGTTATAACACTAAATATCATTAGTATACGAAACTCTGTTTATAATACTTTATATAAGTACATCTTTTCATCTTCCATCACTGGCACTGTAAAACATCATATCATATTGCAAGGGTTATCATAGTAAAGATCAAAACAACAATTTTTAAACCGTAATACGGTGATAAACAAGATGAAGGAAGTTCATGGATTCATTTCTAATGAGTTGTCAACCAAAAGCTCAATATAAACACGTTTGCTTCCTCACGTGTAGAAATATAATCCGTGGACTTGAAATTTATTTATTTATTTATTTTGTAATAAAATCAGTGTTAAACGTTTTCATTGGTGAATTCATATAACTCAGGAAAACTTTGACACAAAAATAAAATATTGAAGATAAAAATGACGTAATTTCACTTTTAATGTATTCGGAAGGCAGGTGGCGTATGTGTGTGTGTGTGTGTATGTGGCTTATAGGAAAGCCACATCGGGCTATCTGCTGAGTCTACCGAGAGGAATCGAACCCCTTGTTTTAGCGTTGTAAATCCGTAGACTTACCACAGTGTACCACTAAAGGGATAAAAATTTGTTCTATTAATTAAGGTGCGCAATCTAATAAAAAATGAATTATTATTATTTAAGTTTAAAAAACTCCGTGAAAATGCAGTTCACAATCAAGTGACGTCATTTGGTTATAAAAGCATATTGCTTCATACGATCAATATGTTAACAGAACTATCTAAACTTTTGAGATTTCTCGCTCTGTTTTGAGATTATACAAAAACGGTGATTGAGTAATGAAACTGACGACTTCTTCAGTGGCTCTCCGCCAGAGGACGCATGTTGTTAAGAACACTTAAGTTTAAACGAGTAAAGGTTTACTGTAATGATTGTTTGTTTGGTTGTTATGAACTTCGCGCAAAGCTACTCGAGGGCTATCTGCGCTAGCCGTCCCTAATTTAGCAGTCTAAGACTAGAGGGAAGGCAGCTAGTCATCACCACCCACCGCCAACTCTTGGGCTACTCTTTTACCTACGAATAGTGGAATTGACCGTCACATTATAAAGTCCCCACGGCTGAGAGGGCGAGCATACGTGGTGCGATCGGGATTCGAACCCGCGACCCTCAGATTACGCGTCGAACGCCTTAACAAGCTTGGCCATGCCGGGCATACTGAAGTGTGCATTGAAATTAATGTGCGAACATTAATTTAATTAGTTGAAACTTGCAAGCTACTCGAGGGCTATCTGCGCTAGCCGTCCATAATTTAGCAGTGTAAGACTAGAGGGAAGGCAGATAGTCATCACCACCCACCGCCAACTCTTGGGCTACTCTTTTATTGACGAATAGTGGAATTGACCGAAACATTATAACGCCCCTACGGCTGAAAGGGCGAGCGTGTTTGGTGTGACGAGGATTCAAACCCGCGACCCTCAGATTACGAGTCGAACGCCTTGATCCACCTGGCCATGCCGGGCCTCTGTTGGACTCTCAGTATCAAACAGTTGTATTCCAACACGACCAAAAAGTGCGTAATTTCTTGCTGTTACTCAAACAGCTGGGTTACAAAACAATCATAATGATATTTAGTTACAGTCGTCATGACATGGTGTATAAAATTAACAAAGGTAAAAAGTCAAGATACCTTTTTTCTTTCGGTGAAATTGTTTAAATCTATATCACAAACGTATTTACATTTTCCGAAGTATAACGGATAAATGCGGTAGGCTTACAAACTTGCATTAAACAAATTTTTAGGTCGTATTTACAAAACGATAATCGAAAAAGATCACATTATTAACGTTATTACTGCCGAGAAGTTTACTTTTTTTAAAATCACTTATCAGTCTAATATGTGTTTTTCCTTTAGCAAAGCCACATCGGGCTATCTGTTGACCCCACCGTAGGGAGGAATCGAACCCCTAATTTTTAGCGTTGTAAGTCCATAGACTTACCGCTGTACTAGCGGGGGACACCAGTGTTATCACTGTAAATCTTCACGTATTTCCACATGCAGTGATTTATAAATAAATTTCATAATGTGAAATAAGAATTGGAACAAAGGAACGTTTTAGAAATTTAGTGTTTGGTTACCTGACACCTGTAATCACGTGCGTGTCCGCTACCCTATCTTATGAACATACAAAAGTACTATAATTATAGATGTAACTGACAATGCTGCATTTTAAATTACACTAGATAACAATAGGTGGCCCGGGATGGCCAGTTGGTTAAACCGTTTGATTCGCAGTCTGAGGGTTGAGGGTTTGAATCGCCGTCCCACCAAATATCCTTTTGCTTCCATCTATGGGGACGTTACATTGTGACAGTTAATCTAAGTATTTGTTGCTGAAGACAAGCTGTCTTCCTTCTAGTCTTTCACTGTTAAATGAGGGACGGCTAGCGCAGTTAGTCCTCGTGTAGCTTTGTTCGAAATTCAAAACCAACCACTGTATAATTTAACACATAACTAGAACGAGCCGTTTGGCGAATGCTTGTCAGAGGATAATTGTGATTAAGTTTGACTTGACCAGAAATGAAAGAAAGTGATGCAATACCTATTACTTCCCATAAATAATATGGCGTTTTACCATTCTTAGACTTAAAGACAATCACTCAAAACACATAATGTTATAAAAACACGTAGGTTCAAGAAACCTTGATAGAAATGAATAAAAAAATCCCATAACTCGAGCGTTTTTAAAAGGTGGACCTTTTTTCTTTAGCGTCACTTTTACAAAGCGCACGGGTTTTATGGTTTTTATTCAATTAATTTCTAATAACACTTACATCTTCGTTTGCTGATTGTGTTAAACTGATTATGATGACGGACATGCAAGAGAAGGTGACCAAGAATCAGTTTTTACACAGAATTATACTACAGTCCTAAGTTCCATGAGAGGTTGGCCTTTAGAATTGTTTGCTTTCAGATTTGGTAGATGCAGTTAATTTAAAGAAAGGACTGATAAATGTGAATGCTAATGGATGGCTTTGCGTTTTTATTCGTATTTTAGTTTAGTATAGTGGATGAGACGGCGTCTACTTGATGTCCTTAGATTATACATATAAGTATGTACATGTAGACTTCCCAGAATGCAACATTATCAAGCAATCCTTTATTCACGAGGTTCCAGCTTCTCTCTCTCTCTACAGGCACCTGCCAGAAACACATTAGCACCGACTTATTCATTTACAGTTCTAGAACGTTTTTTTAAGCGAAGCTATAGAAAGTTTGTTTGTTTTTGAATTTCGCACAAAGCTACTCGAGGGCTATCTGTGCTAGCCGTCCCTAATTTAGCAGTGTAAGACTAGAGGGAAGGCAGCTAGTCATCACCACCCACCGCCAACTCTTGGGTTACTCTTTTACCAACGAATAGTGGGATTGACTGTAACATTATAACGCCCCCACAGCTGAAAGGGCGAGCATGTTCGGCGCTACGGGGATGCGAACCTGCGACCCTCAGATTACGAGTCGCACGCCTTAACGCGCTTGGCCATGCTGGGCCGGCTATAGAAAGATTTATTTTATATCTGCATTTCTGAGAAACATAGCTGTAGAATCATATGAAAATGCATCTCACTAATCTGTATATGTTAGAAGCAGAATTGTCCGTCTGATGTTACAGCTTGTACCGAGGAAAAGAATAAACCAGTTTTTATTACAGTTGATTGAATAACTCTGGTAGATCCCCAAAGATGTTGAATCCCGAAAGATCGGCGCCCCTCCCCGTTAGGCCACGGTAAATTTATGGACTTATTCAACTTAAAACCCGAAGTTCGATTCTCTGTGGTGGACAGAGCGCAGATAGCCCATTATGTAGCTCTGTATTGATAAAAAAAAAAAAAAAATAATAAAACTACGTGACCACTACAACTGAATAATGTATTGATCCGGCAGGTCGACGTTTCGGCAGACGTTTCACTTTTACCATGTTAATTTTGTGAATGAGGTCTAAATCGATCGAAGAGATAAGTAGAAGGTTACATAAAGCAGATGTCAAACCAGAGGAAGAGTGACATTTTGAAAGGCTGTGTGTGGTACTAGTACTCTTTTATTGGATGAGCGGTTTGTATGCTGGGCTCAAAACATTGAAAGGAGAGACCCACTTAAGTATAGCATTACTTTTTTAAAGTCCTTTGCTAGGATGCGTGTGTCTATATATATATATATAATATAGAGAGAGAGGACAGGGTACGTTGTGTTAAAACAGTTTTGGAACCTCGCTAGTCACTTATATCCATGTCGCCACTTCCATCATGTTCAATCTGAAGAATGTGTTTATACCCTGTAATGAAGTTTTCATGCAATAGACTCTCGTAGGGCTGTCACGTCCAAAGAACTTCATTCCTCCCTAAATGCTTTCAATAATTCTTATTCAACTTACAATAAATAAAATATACACGTAATAATAGATGTTCTAAATAAACTACCTGAGAGAAACTTTCCCCAATAAATGATTTAATGTACTTAAAATACTTATATATATATATATATATATATATATATGACCTCTCTACAGAGCTTTTCTTAAACCATGTGCTTATTGTAAAGGGACTTCCTGGAATGTAGTCGACATGGTTATGTGTAGTTTATATTAGAGTGTGATTATTAGCCTAAAATGAACTTTACATTTTTCGAAGTATTGGTGAAACTAATTGGTAAAAAGCGCATTTGATATGAAGGCATCTTTAGTGGTTATATCTTTAGTAGTTATGAGATAACCTGAGTTATGTACACAACAACATATCTCAAGGGATAATGATACCCTCTGAAAGAAAGACGATTATTAAGGGTAAGTACGATTGTGATTATATCCTTGAAGGTTTGTGTGAAGTTAAGCACAATGCAACAGAATGCGTTGTAAGTCCGAAGATATACCGCAGCGCCATTGGGGGACTTTTTTAAACGAAAGTGGACTGGTATAATTGAATGAGTTTTTAGTTTCAGGTCTTGTAAACAATTTCTATTTTTTGTTTGTTTGTTAGGAATTAAACACAATGGGCAATTTGTGCTCTGCCCACAACGAGTATCGCAACCCGGTTTCTAGCAGTTTGAGTCCGCAGACAAAGCGCTGTGCAATTGTTGGGCTCCGTTTAACTGTAGTTGTTGTTGTTGTTGTTGTTGTTGTTGTTTTTTTAAGGAGAAGGGATTAAATTCTTATTTTATCCATTATTTGATGGCGTTCAGCTCTAGTATGAGGTAGTTATATGTACATAAAAATAAAGCTTTTCTAATTAATTATTTTCCAGAAATTACAAAACAATCCCTTATTATTATTAACAGAGATGTAAGAGAAGTAAAACGTATAAATAAATATTAATTTCAGTACCTTGGAAGTTTCATTAAGTCTCGCACACCACCGGACATTAAAGATACACAAATTGACGGTTTTTAAGAAACGTATTTGTAAAACTCACTTGAACGTAAGTTTGTGCGCTAAAAATGGTTCGAAACCCCGCCACACCAAGCATGCTAGCCCTTTCAGCCGTGAGGGCGTTATAATGTTACGGTCAGTCACACTATTCGTTGGTAAAAAGTAGCCGAAGAGTTGGTGGTGGGTGGTGATGACTAGCTGCCTTCCATCGAGTCTTACACTGCTTGATTAGGGACGGCTAGCGTAGATAGCTCTCGTGTAGATTTGCGCGAAATTCAAGAACAAATCTCTTTCTCTCCTCACAATTCCTAGACACGCAACGAGGCTATTACCATAGGTGGCTTTACCTCCTGGGCAAATGTGCAAAATCCCGGGGCCCCACACATGGAAAAGTCCCTGATGCTATACCATTTAATCTACTTCTGAGTTGTTGTTTTTTATCATTATGAGGCCCCATTTACTGAATTCTGCCCGTGGCTGTTTTAGCACAAAACTACAACTGGCTATCTGCGTTCTGCCCATCGTAAAGAATTGAACCCTGTATTTTTAACGTTGCAAGCTCATCGGGGAAATTACAGAAATAAGCTTGTTTAACAGTGCACGTATCGTTTAACTTTGTTGTATTACGACTATATTAGCCACGATTCATTAGTAAAATCCCCACGAATTTGGTTGTGACGTATTTGTTTGTTTGTTTTTGAATTTCGCGCAAAGCTACACGAGGGCTATCTGCGCTAGCCGTCCCTAATTTAGCAGTGTAAGACTAGAGGGAAGGCAGCTAGTCATCACCATCCCCCGTCAACTCTTGGGCTACTCTTTTTACCAACGAATAGTGGGATTGACCGTCACACTATAACGCCCTCACGGCTGAAAGGGCGACATGTCTGGTGTGACAGGGATTCGAACCCGCGACCCTCGGATTGTAAAAGGTATAAAAAGATTACTTGCATAGTAAAATACCAGACCTGTAGAATTCTAGTTTAAAATTCTAATACACTTAAAATTTACAATAACCTATAAAAAGAAGGGTTATCATTTGTTCCTTTGCACGACAGTGAAATAAATCGTTTAGTCTAATTCTTTTCACCTACCACATGATTTGTACATTAAACCGTTTCTTTGACACATGTACACATATATACGCCAAACTGCCCTGGTTTTGCTATCAAACCAAATAAACTCCAATTGCACGAATTATGTAAAAGTAACAAACCGTATTTAATATCAGTTGTGATGCATAAATCTTGAAATTCTAATTACATGTCACAAATGGAATTCTCTGCGGGTCACGAGTTCGAATCCTGTCAAGAAACATGCTCGCCCTTTTATTTCGGATATGTTATAATCATACACTCAATGCCATTCTTCGTTAGTAAGAATAGCCCAAGAGTTGGTGGTTGGTGGGTGTTTACTGGTTGCATTCTTTTTAATCTATTGCTTCTAAATCCAGAACGATCAGCTTTGCTCGAAATTCAGAAACAAACATGTTTTTTTTTTTTTTTTTTCTACAATATAGAGCCTCAAATAGCGCGCGAAGACCTTGAAAATTTAATCTTCAGGGACATTTGGGCCTCAACCTCTGAGGCAGTCACTGACATAAATTTTTTTACGTATAGCGTTTACAAAATATGGCGTCAAGGTCAAAACAGTTAAATGTTTTTAGTTAAGACTCCTCACATTCTGACGACAGACACTGAAATCGAAAAAATAAAAAACCATAAAACTTTCTATGAGCAGCGAGTGCGAACTTACACTGTAACACTTGTTTCTTTTCCGATCATTATTATGTTTAGGCCCAGCATGGCCAGGTGGGTTGAGGCGTTCGACTCGTAATCTGAGGATCGCTGGTTCGAATCCCCGTCGCACCAAACATGCTCGCCCTTTCAGCCATGGGGGCGTTATAATGTTACGATCAATCCCACTATTCGTTGGTAGAGGTACTCCTTTACTCCCAACTCCCAAGAGTTGGCGGTGGGTGGTGACGACTAGTTGCGTTCACTCTAGTCTTACACCGCTAAATTAGGGACGGCTAACGCAGATAGCCCTTGAGTAGCTTTGCGCGAAATTCGTAAACAAACGAACAATCATTATGTTTTACTTACACAGCAGTCCAAATATAGCTACGGATTTCCACAATTCTCGAATTTTGCGCAAAGCTATTCCAGACCTGTTTGCGGTAGCTATCTCTAATTTTGAAATAATAAATTAGAGGGAAGGTTACTATTTATAACAAATATTCGGTTGAAGATGTGTGCATGTTCACTGAAAGGATTAGAACCCACGATCTGCATAGTAGGAGTTTCAAACGCGTTCCCTCCCCTTATTAATCCACCCTCCTGAAGGGACTCTACACAAACAAGTACAAATAATTATAAACATTTCATAAAAGGGACTGTATACTTATGTGAACAGAGAAAAAACAAGTTATGGATAGTTCCTTAAAGTCCATACACAGAAATTTAATTGTCACAAACATTAAAAATAAACTGAAAAATATTTACAATATAAATAAAAGTGTGTGTGTGTGTGTTGTCTTATAGCAGAGCCTCATCGGGCTATCTCCTGAGTCCACCGAGGGGAATCGAACCTCTGATTTTAGCGTTGTAAATCCGTACACGTACCGCTGTACCAGTGGGTGACGTAATAAAAGTAAAATGATCTGAGAGTTCGAATCATTATTTAAAAAAATATGATTTAAAATAAATCATTTATTGCGTCATATTTCACGAGGGATTTACTTTATTTTGAACTCGTTAGTAACGTTTGAATTCTAAAGCTCGCGCAGCTTGTTCATCGACAATAAAAAAAAAATCAAATACAACCAGTTTTTATAATCAATATTCTGGCGTCATCTGTACTTGTTAAGGCAGTCGTGTATTGGCTGTCAGAGAGCATGGCTGGCACGTGTATCTAAAGTATTTGCTTGCACACTCCGACAAGCTACATAAGAATTGCGTGTCATCTTTCAATAAAATGCCGCTTACTCCAAGACTCGTGTCAATCAACTTCTCATTGTTAAAAAAAATATTTTTAAGTCGATAGGGGGAGCGAGTCGCGAGCAGTTCGTGAATGTACAATATTCAACTCCATGCTTTATGTTGGCGTCTCTTTATCACATATTAAAGATATCTAGCGAACATTTGGAAGGTAGCCAGTTAGCAGCGCCCTCTACCGCACACCATGTGGGGGGTAATATTTTGAATTTGGTTGGGCTGCTCCGAAAATCAGAATTCTACTTCGGGCTCATCCATACCCGTCTCTGTTAAAAAATATATAAAGTTTTCATACTGTTGGAACCCAGTACGCATACACGCATAGTTACGTTTTAAAACTCTGCATCACAAAACATATAATGGTCACGTTTAAGACGTATAAAAATAAAGGCCTTAAAACAAACTACTCGGAAAATAAATTGAGCGTGCTTATATTTTATAATACTGAAACCTCTATCGTATATGTCAATAAATATTACAGGTTAACAGTTGCGTACTAAGGGGAGTGCAAAGGGGCGGACCGCCTCCAGCGACAACCAAGTGGAGAGGTGCCATCAGGAATATTGAAATAAACGTTTTCAAACCAAATGAAAAATTCGCCAAAGTAAGAAAAATAAAATAAATGTTCAAACTATTACAACAACTTAATATTAATTTACACTATAAATTTTTATTTATTGACAAAAAAATTTACAAACGTAAAATTCAATATTTGATAAATCATTGACTCCACCTACAGGCTCGTCATGGTCACGTGGGTTAAGGTGTTCGACTCGTAATTTACGGGTCGCGGGTTCGCATCCCCGTCGCCCTTTTCAGCCATAGGGACGTTATAATGTGACGGATAATCCCACTATTTCTAAGTAGCGTAAGAGTTGGCGGTGGGTGGTGATGACTAGCTGCCTTCCCTCTAGTTTTACAGTGCTAAATTAGGGACGGCTAGCAGAGATAGCCTTCGAATAGTTTTGTGCAAAATTAAAAAACAAACAAAGACTCCACATACATGACGTATGTTTCATTAAATAATTATGATAAAACAGAGTACTGGTGTTTAACAATATCGTGGTACTTACTCCAGTGTTCAGTAATTTTTAACAATGTGGTACCATCGTGATGTTTTAAGGGTTTATAAATGCATCGTCGTGATTTATGAATGGTGGTCCTTGTGACAACTGGTGGTCAGTAGAAAGTCGCACTTTGCACTAAACTTTAGACTTAACTTTTTTCTTACAACCATGACTACAATGGTGTCGATGACTGAACGAGTTGTTTTTTGTTTTTTTTATGATGACTGCATGGTAATCATACGATGGTGGTGGTGGTTGAATTGCATGATTTTTTAATGCAACTACATGGTGATGGTGCGAGTGCATGGATGTGTGTTAATGCTAACATGCTTAAGACAGTTAACAGCTTTTTCAGGCTTACATGAACAACTACAGTACTATTCTATATTGAATTGGTACTAATGCTTATTGGCTTAGTCATGTTATATTAGTTTAAACAACTTTTACAATGTCCAGTATAGTGTCATTGTATATTTAATATCTTGTTAATGTGTACTGTTTAGTAAATAATTATATCAATTATGATAGCTCGTGTTATACCACACTATATTGAATTAGTGTTAACGCAAAAGCACTGATAATACTGCAGAACAACGTTTTTGCTTCTTGAACACTGTTGGGTGTTCCTTATAGATTTTTGGCTGCTGATCACGAAAATCACATCCAAATTTGCCCATCACGTACCGTTTCATCGAAATCTTCAGTTTCACCAGGACATTGCTACAATGGAAAAACGATATCAGGACAACTGGAATCCGTCAGTGCTTGCCCACTACTGTTGGACACTGCAACGTGATGCACTGGACATTGAATACAAACGAAAATCAGGAGCAAAACACTTTTAATTATGTTGAACTTAATAGTGTATTAGAAACATAAACGCAATTAAATACGTTATTGCCGGCTACACAGTTAACTGTCTATTTCTCAGAGTTCCTACGTGATGAAGCAAAACCAAAACTATATTTGTACATACTGTCACGATCAGTAAAAACTTTTCAGGAAGCAAAACTTTTCAAACAATTTGTTGTGCAGTGTAAGTAATTGTCTCTGCTTGTCAGGATTGATAGTTTGATAACTCAATGAGTATTTGGTCGAAAAAAAGTTTGAGAACCACTTATTTGAAACTTTTCAGTTGTAACATTCGTTTTACTTTTTTATTTACTGGATATACTGTTAATTTGGAATTGGAACATCCAGCTTTGTCACTCGGTTTCAAGCATGGTGGGAACTAAACCAAGCGGTTTCTGACCATGAGGTTTCTGAGAAGCATTTCTCGTACCAGTAGAAATGGAAGACTTTGGTAGTAGGGTTGAAGCATAAAACATGATCAGATTCATAAAGCAGCAGTGGATAAGGAGAAATAGAAATTGAGAGATATTTTACTTAAACGTAACCCTGTTTCTAGCTCACCAGAGTCTTATTTTTCATGGTCACAAAGAGTGCATGTCATCAGTAAAGAAAACTTCACGGAACTGGTAGAATGACTGTCAAATTATGATCCAGTTTTGAAAGAACATTTTGTAAGGATTGAGCATTCTATTCCATCTGAGAGGAGAGTGGTTTCTTATTTATCAACAAATTTTCAGAATGGGTTCGTTTGGCTTTTGGGCAATTACGTCAAAGAAAAAGTCGTGACTGATATCAAGAAATCAAAGTATTTCGAGATTCTTTTTGACAGAACTCCTAATGTGTCAAGCAGTGATCAGGTGTGCAAAATGATCAGATACATCCCTATTGAATATTACAAAATTTAAGTAAAGGAGTCATTCTTGGGCTTCTTCCCTATTGTCGGAAAGAGGATATCCTGATACATCTGGATAGAAATGGACTGGACATACCTGTGCCGTGGTCGAGGATATGACAACGCTACAACTATGGTTGGAATTCATTGTGGTGTTCAGTCAAAGATAAGAAAGATTAATCCCAATTCATTCTCTGAACGTTTGCGGAGTGCACTCGTTTGGAAGCATTTAGTGATGTGCATTTCTTTTTTTAAACCTTGGAGAGAATCTATTCCTAATTTTCTGTCTCGCCTTATCGGTGGGAAACGCTGATGAAGAATGTAGGCACGGCAGTCAAAATACTTTCCCAGACAAGATGGAGTGCTCATTACGATGCTGTGAACCCAATGAAGGCAAATTTCAAAAGCTGACCTCAACTCTTGAAGTACTGTGCGACTCCAAAGAAAATGTGGACACAAGAGAATCAGCTCAGATTTTGCTGTCTGCGATTTCTCTTGTTTGAGTTACCTTTCATTCCTGTGTGAAGTCCTGGAAGAAATTAATCTCACACAAAAATAGTTGCAAACATTTAGAATCAGCCTTGTAAAAGTACATTGTGAAGTTCCAAGCTCTAAAAAACTTGTTTCTTGAAAACTGGCACAATGAAATTGTGGAGAGAGAGAGTCTTTCATTTTGCAACTATAAATTGTGAGGAAATGGACATTTCTATGGAGAGAAGAGTGAAACTCTGAAAAAGGATCCCAGGAGAGGTGCAAAGGATGCTAGTCTCGCATTACCAGAGGAAATAAAAAGGGCTGTGTTTCAATCTTTTGATCGTTTTGTTTGTTTATTTTTGAATTTCGCGCAACGCTACACGAGGGCTATCTGCGTTAGCCGTCCCTAATTTAGCAGTGTAAGACTACAGGGAAGGCAG
This sequence comes from Tachypleus tridentatus, assembly GCF_004210375.1. NCBI lineage: Eukaryota > Metazoa > Arthropoda > Merostomata > Xiphosura > Limulidae > Tachypleus > Tachypleus tridentatus. Next base: position 19,552,484 of record NC_134834.1, read on the forward strand.
CTAGTCATCACCACCCACCGTCAATTCTTGGGCTACTCCTTTACCAACGAATTGTGGGACTTACCTTCACATTTTAATGCCCCCATGGCTTAAAGGGCGAGTATGTTTGGTGCGATGGGGATTCGAACCCGCGACCCTCAGATTACGAGTCGAACGCCTTAACCCACCTGGTCATGCCTGGCCCTTTATCGTTTTCATCAAGAATTGGATTTTTTTTTTTTTTAGGTAATGAATCAAATTCTGTCCGTCTTCGCTGTTATTCAGCCAAACACTTTGGTTGTTGCAACAGAACTTCGGAAGTGTTTTCCAAATTTGACTCAATTTTTTCTGATGAATTAGCGTTAAAGAGGCAACGAAATGGACAGCATTGCAGTTTCTGGGAGTTTATTGTGAAATAGGATTTCCGTGAATCTCTGCTAACCTTATCGTTGTGTTTAAGCTTCCGTTTGGCTCTGTACGTATTGCTTCATGTGAAAGACGTTTCTCCAAATTGATAAAAACTGCTTTCACTCGACCACGAGTCATTCAAGATTGACAAGTTATGATTCGAAAGCAAAGACTGAATCATTTCTATTTACCTTTGAAGAATAGGCGGCCCGGCCTGGCCAGGTGAGTTAAGGCGTTCGACTCATAATCTGAGGGTCGCGGGTTCGAATCCCCGTCGCACTGAACATGCTCGCCTTTTCAGCCGTGGGGGCGTTATAATATGACTACCAATCCCACTATTAGTTGGTAAAATAGTAGTCCAAGAGTTGGCAGTGGGTGGTGATGACTAGTTGCTTTCCCTGTAGTATTACACTATTAAATTAGGGACGGCTAGCGCACATAGCCCTCGTGTAGCTTAGCGCGAAATTGAAAAACAAACTTTGAAGAATAGGCTTAGCGTTTAGAGTGGGCCTCCTGTGTTGTTTCTTTTTGTGTGTATAAAATAAAATGCAGTGTTACCTGTTCACTAAATTTGTTAATGTTCTGCATTTTTATTATTTCCAATTTGTTTATGAGCGAACATAATATATTTTTCTGTGCGTTTTAAATTTAAAATTATTTACGGCCGGAGGGGGTGTGTGCCAAAGGAAGGATCCGCCCCGGATGCCAAATACTTTAGGTGTGCCTCTATAGATTAGTACAAGTGTCTCTTTGACTTTTGTTATAACCCTTGGTATTTTTAACTCAAAGGTTCAACGAGAATTATACGAATTTATATGCACCAATGTTGCAACGAGTAATTTGGCTACTTGGCGACATGCCAGTATAATATTTAGTTAAGTGGTGATGCGACGTCAAGTTATACTTGCTCGTGGTAAAGAAAACCCATGTCCAAGGTCAAGCTTGTATTTGTCTTCACACGTTGCCGGACGTGTCGTAAATCACGTACTGCAACAATATGACCAGTCACCAGTTGGTCGGATTTAATTATTATAATTGGTTGGTATTCGAATATATAATTCATCTGGACGCCCTCTGCATATAGCACGTGCTTACGTGCAGAAAAATAGGAAGATAATATGAAACGTAATTCTTTGAAATAAGTTTATTTATTTACTGATGATATTAAACAAAAGTTATTTTGCAATTCCCCCCCCCCCCCGAGTTACAAATCGAAGATATTTGAACCCATCCAGAGGGGTCATAAGCGAGACGTTCAGAACTTTCAGTTTAAAAAGTCACACAGGTCGAGATATTGTTTTCAGTCATGTTTTATTTTGTGAAAACTTATAAGTGGCTGATTCGTAATTGCTTGTAGTTAAGCGCAAGGCTACAGAATGGGCTAGCTGGCTAGATTTTAGGGTTATAATGTTTCAGACTTACTTCTTGGGTTCTACATAATGTTATCAAAACACTACTATTGTATCCCAGTGGGTCAGCGAACAATATAATGGTTGGCAACGCTAAAGTGTGAGGCTCGATTCCCTGCTATGGGCAGATCGCACATAGCCAGGTACGCAAGTTTATAGTAGTAAAAACAAGCAAAGAATTCTAGTCACGTGTGTCGTACTTGTAGGCCAACATGACCTTGAAACACACGCACACTTGGTGCACTGTAAGATAGATGTGCGCTTTTCTCGTGGTTCAAGTGCAGTATATTGTTGTTTCATGTAACAGTACCATAGTTTGGTACGAAATAAACAAACGGTTTAAAAAGTACAATTTTCAACGATTGTCCTCCTGATAAGAGTTGAGCAAAAAAAATCTACCATGACTTTAATTTATTAGTATGTTGTTAAACCTGATTAAACAATACGTATATTATTATGGTTGTAAGCTGTTAAATTTAAATCTTCGGTAAATGTCTCATGACGTTAGTATAAAAAACGTGAATAACATTCAACAGAGGAAGTTCTAAGCTTGACGTCAAAAGAATCTAGTAACTCAGCGAAATTACCACAAGTGGAACGTTAGATATAAATATATTTGTGCCAGTTTCAGCCTTTAAAGTGAAACAATGAATCTTTCAGTCAGTATTTACGGTTTCAGAAACCAGTAAAGTAGACAGTCATACAGTGAGGTATTTGATTAAGTGTTCAGTTATAACATATATTCACTTATTGTATTTAATAGTATTGAAATTGTACAAGTAAGTTGGTTTCACATCTGTTTTAGTACAGTTAAATTGGTATTTTCATTTGAAAGTCGTATGTAAATGTAGGCTTACGAACTACAGCAGTGTTCTCGAGCTTGTATAAATTCAAATAAATAAATGGACTGAACTCCGGATTATTTTCACCAAGTAATTTAAGTTATCCCACTGAGCGAAATAATAACGTTACAATATTATATATAAACTATCTCACGAGTAAAATAATAGAAAATGGTAGGTGTGGATAATCTATTCTATACAGTATCTTGTAACTAGTTATGGTTTGCTTGGAAAATCTGGCTTCATTCAGGTTTCGAAAAGAAATGTCTTCATATGAATATTTAAATTTTTAGCATTTCTAACTCAATTTCCACAATTTTTACTAAAGAATTTCAAAATCGATATTTTGTCATATTGCAACATAGAAAATCAGAGTAAAAAAAACTGTAATTTTCATTTCTGGTTTAATGAAGTTTTATATCCCGTTCGTGAAGAATTATCGTTGTTTAAAACGAAATATTAAGTATGTGATAGAAATGTCATTCCTTGCGTATGCGTTCCATACGTGACCGATAGTCGGAAATCTGACCTATGCAAAGACTCAGCGTGTGTTACGTCACATCACGCTCGAGTCTTCGAAATTGGATTGTTTGTTTCTTCTTAATTTCGAGCAAAGCTAGTCAAGGGCTATCTGCGGGCTATCTGCGTTAGCCGTCCCTAATTTAGCAGTGTAAGAGTAGCGGGAAGGCAGTTAGTCGTCTCCACTAACCGCCAACTCTTGGGCTACTCTTTTACCAACGAATAGTGGGATTGACCGTAACATTATAACGCTCCTACGGCTGAAAGGGCGAGCGTGTTTGGTGCGACCGGGATTCGAACCCGCGACCCTCAGATTACGAGTCGAACGCCTTAACCCACCCGATCATGCCGGGCCTTCGAAACAGGAAGGGTCATAAAAAAAAAACAACAGCCAAAACGCATTTATTCAGATAGAATAGTTATTACTGTCTAGCCATTACGATTTTAGTAATGGGGATGCAAGGGGATAGTGAGGGGGAATGCCGCGAAGCCTTAAGTGTTAGTATGATAAAGCTGAAATAATAAAACAGTGGGGGGTCTTCTCTTCCAGATCCAAGTGTCTAATATTTATCCTCAAAATAGATGTATCGATTAAATTTTAAACTTAAATCATTTCGTATTTAAACTGTCGTATGTCCAGCGTTTTTAATTTTAAAAATTTTCTTAACCAACGGAGACTGAATTTAAATAACATATTTTTCAAGTTTTATTTTGTATACATTTTACACCCTTAATAGACAGACTAAACAACAATATGAGATTGTATTTTCGTTGCTAGGCAACGCGAGAAAAAAATCATTGTTGGAAAGTAAAGCTATCAAAATAGACTGGGTTTTCTATATATTAGAAGTTTGTTAGTGTGATTTTTTACCATTATTTATACGAATACAATTCTTATCATGAATGATCTTAATCCTGATTGGCTCACACAGGAATTTACCGATGTTTGGTTGTCTTCATTACACTTTTTTTGGTCAGTCTTGATTTCGCTCTGAAATGTGAGGTTGGGATACAATATGGGGGTACAGGAGATAGTATTGTACAGTTGTGTTTGAAGGGTTATAACACTCATATATTCATAAACGTGGAAATAGGTATTCCATTTAGTTTATTTCTTCTAGAGAAAAATGAGAACCTTTTATAACTAAGTAGACTGAACTTTTTAAAAGACAAAAATAGACGCTCCAAAGAAACTAAAGTGAAGAACTTTACAAATGTTTATATTTTGTTAAGCTGTTCAAACAACTTGAAATGTTGTAGTGCCAATGTCAAGTGGAAAAGTAATGAAACTACAACAAATAGGCCTAGTAGTCTCCATACGTTTGTTTACTTATTCACGATTAGCTTTTTAGTGGGCTAATTTAGAAGCAGGTAGAAAACTATAGCTTAGCGTCAATGTAATCACAAGTATTAAGCCTAATAATTTTATGTGTAAAAATAGTTTTTATTAACATTTAAGAAATGTGAACATGGTTTATGTTTCCGCATTATGTCTGTGATATTCAAGGATATTATAGGATTTCTTACTGCTTTTGGTAATATAAGACTTTGCAATTTTTTTATTTTGTGTATTTCTATGCAGTTCGGGCCACGAGCACATGGTCAGAAAATCATTGATAGTGTTTCTTTTGCGTTGCTTTTATGTCTTTATTTTTCTCAATATCAGATAGTATTTTCTTTGCTCACTGGGAGGCAACTTCATACATTAAAGTAGGAAATAGCCAATGACAGCAACATCATTCACTGGCCGAATGAATGATGTCTGCATGTTACAGCTTGCAAAAAAATTGTGAGAGAATGAGCAGCAACGTAAAGCTGCTCGTGACACTAAATTTATGTTATATGGCCCAATCAGGAGCCTTAGCTCTGCGTTAAATTCTATTTGGTCTTCAGTTTACAGTTCGACAGATATCTGCCCCAAGAGAGGGAATGCTGTCAAACCTATTCACTGATCTCGTAGAAGCGATTGTCTGTACGTTACCTCATACGTCCAATCTATATATTTCTCACGCAGCTTAGAACTCAGTTTATATAAATTCAGTTTATCCTGAAAATATCTTGCTTGATCTGCCCGTTTTTAAAGAGACTTGTCTTAATACTTACGTGAGAGTCCATTTAAAATATCTTGCTTGACCTGCCCGTTGTTAAAGAGACTTGTCTTAATACTTACGTGAAAGTCCATTTAGCTGATAACATATGCATATTTTAATTTTTTTTCTCTCCACGTTAATTGTTTAAATGTGGATTTAAGTCAGAAATCATTTACTTAAAAGCGCAACCGCGAATTTCAGGTATTTCTCAAGATTAGTAAGATCTGGTTGTGGTTAAACAAAAGGCGAAATGGTTCATTGCTTCATTGAATGGACATTATAAAGTTTCGAAAGTCCTACAAAATAAAATGGAATATTGTATTTTGTTTCCAATAAACAGGTAGAGTTTGTTTGATTCAGGGAATTTATTCAAACAATAGAATAGTTATATTCCCACAAGGGGTATACGCGCAGGTCGTCCCTAATTTTGAATTGACAGACTGCTGAAAGGAACGAACTCAGCATCACCTACTGTATAGTCTTATGATACTGTAAACAAATAGAGATAAGATTCACAGTGTTATGACGTTTTCAAGGTCCCAAAGTGCGAAGGGCGAGTCCCCCCCCTGATTTTTAGTGGGGGAGATCACATTACATATTACGAAACGGAGATATTCAAGTACAAAGTCTGGTAAGGACTTGAGGAAAAAATGCATTGAGTATAGTCCTAGGGTGTTTTCTTTAATAAAGGAAGCGATACAATAAGTATACGCAAAGTATAACAAGAAATTGTTCAAAATAGAGGTTACATAAATGAAAGTGGATTACTCAATATTTGATATATGCATGCGGACTGCACTAGGAAGGTCTTGAAGACAGTGTTATTATATTAGTTCAGTTATTGCTATTTCCAATAAAAAGAAAATTAGGCCTAATTTCAGCTCTTCTCTCTTGGGTAAGAGACACGGCATGGCCAGGTGGGTTAGGGTTAAGGTGTTCGACTCGTAATCTGAGGGTTGCGGGTTCGAATCCCCATCGCACCAAACATGCTCGCCCTTTCAGCCGTGGGGATGTTATAATGTGACGATCAATCCTACCATTCGTTGATAAAAGAGTAGCCCAAGAGTTGGCAGTAGGTGGTGGTAACTAGCTGCTAAATTAGGGACGGCTAGCGCAAATAACCCTCGCATAGCTTTGCGCGAAATTCAAAACAAATAAACAAACTTTGGTAGGTGGTGGTGGGGGGCAGTGGAGCTTTTATTAACTCTTCTCAGAGACTCGATAATCATACGTGTTTTTAAACCACTGAATAAGGTAAACTTTGATGGAACCAGAATGAAATTTAAGGGCGTATGACCCATCCCAGTACCCCACCAGCGCCGGCTCTATAGAGAATTCAAGTTTTTGTAGAACTTATAATGTGCAAGTTATGTGACAAATTCAACGTGTTTTTAAGGTAGAACGGAAAGAGTTTATCGAAGAGCAATGGCAGTACTAATGAGGCTGTTTGACGCCATCTACTGGTCAGAGGAACAGCAGCCAATCAGCACCGCTCTGTCATCTACTGTCCACACTAAGCGATTGGTCATTACTCTTATAATGCACTCACTGCTTAAAGTGCGGGGAATTTGTACAGATTTTAACATGGCCCGCCATTTCTGACGTTTAATTGTAGGATAGAACCAACTGACCATCCTTTATCGAAAATAATATATGCAAAAAAAAATTACTCGTAATTTTAAGTTTCTTGTAGCAACATCATCTCTGGATTTTAGTCAATAAAAATGTGACAATTTCACCTTAGGTTTTGCAGTACGTTAGTTCATCAGTTTGGTTTCCTCTTAGTGGTTTAGCAGTAAGCCTGAGGACATTTATGCTACAAAACGCGGTTCGATACTCGTGGTGGGCGAAGCGCAAGTAGCCTATTCTATAATTTTTGTTTAGACACAAAAAAAAATATTTTAATTACCAAGTTTTGGTTGTTAAATTCTAGAAATATATCTAGTACAGTAAATGTAGAAATACTTTGGCCTTCACCTCAATAACGTTTGTTTTGGAACTTTAAAAATACAATTTGAATGATTCAGCTTTGTAAAGTAATAAAACTACTCTCTTTATGAGAGGTTATATATATATTAGTTTGTTATAACGTTTTGTAGGTCAGTTAGTTAAATTAACTTACCTCTTGAAGTTAGCATTCTAGCCCTCCTTACGCTATGTAACAAAATGTTTACTTTTTCGTGTTCCTGGACAGTAAGTGTTATTTCCCAATTGCTTATGCCTAAAGTAAATGGAAAAGACCTATTTTTTATCTTCAAACTTTGCTTTTGTGACCTGGGAGCGTAAAACGAAAACATGATGGGAGACTATATTTGGGGTCTGATACGTGAAAGTGATTTACATTACAGTCGCAAATCTTGAAAAACTACTCACTTCTAAGCATTTTTGTATAACTTTAGTATAAATACATGTAAATCTTGATTCATACGTTGTTTTATTCAGACCTTAATGTGCAAAATGTGCAAATTTGCCCGTTTTTACACAGAAAATAGGTTAATTTCTAAATTTCATTATCCAGGTAACAAAAGCAAAGTTTGAAGGGAATAATGGCCTTTTAATAAAGGGAATGTTGTACTTTTACAACATAAACAATTAAGAAATAACACATTCTATCCAGGAACAAAATTTGTTATATTGTGTTATTGGTAGAAAGATACTAATTGGTAATCCAGTAAACTAATTATACTAATATGAAGAGTCACAACCAGTCATCGAAATTATATAGTCTAGTTCCCAACCACAACCCATTTATTAAGTCTCTTATATCTACCATGCTCCAAACAAGCCTTTATATGCGATAAGGTGTAAATCCGCATAAAGTAGTGCCAAGTTGTTAAATGACCTCATTCATAACTAAAAATAGTTTAGATATTTTTGTAAAATTTCTTTAATTTTTATTTCTTTATATTTATTTATTACATTCTTATATTTGTTAATTTATATTTAATTTAAAGTTTCTTTATTAAATCCATTAATTATTAACTTTTGTATCAGTATTTCAACATTACTGATAAAATATTGTAATTTATTACAAATATTACAGTGTCCGAATAATTGCGGAGTTATAATGCTTTTATAACAGAATGGTATGGTACATTAATATGAAAAGAGGTTAAACCGTAAATTGGAAAGGCAAAATTATTTTCTTATATCAAAGATATTTACATTGATATCCTTGTTAATTATTACACCCTGGGTTGACTCAGCAAATAGCTCGATGTGGCTTTGCTGTAATAAAACACACACACACACACACACACACACACACTTATCAATTGTTTTAATTTCGAAATCTAAATAATGTGCTTCTGTATCAGATATGGAAATATTTTCAATTTCCAATTCTGATGGATAAATAGTATTAATAACATTATTCATTTCAGGATTATTTATACTAATTAAATCATCTATGTATCTTGAAGTTAAGGTAAAATTATCTTATCTGTATTTATGTAGTTTCAATAAATCTATTCTGTTAATAGTAAAGGTATAAATTTGCTATACAAGTGGAATAGTTAGCTCTCGTATTACTTGTTTAAAATCCTGGTTATTGGAAAAATATATAATTATTTTAAATACAGAAACTTAATATATATTTCATGTTCTTTGAGCTAAATTTCTTTCCTCCAATTCTATAAAAAGATAAGAGCTGTTCACAATTTTTTAGATATTTTAAAATAGGTTGATTATTTTTTTATTATCCCAAAAATATGTTTTTATTGCTAACTTTAATATTTTTAATTTTGTCAGGTAAATTATTAAGTAATTTATTTAAAACAAATAGCCGGTTGTTTAACAATTGTTCTTATTTAATTAGAAATAAATCTAAATTTAATTGGAGATTCATGAAGTTTTATGAGGTAACCTTATCTAACTTACTTACCCCCAAATGGTAGTACCTTATTTTTAAATTATTTTTTTTTCTTTTCTTTGAAGAGCAGTCATCTTCCTACAACTGTCTTCAGGCAGTGAAGGGTGATATAGATGTGGGACGTTGTGGACTTGAGCACCCACATCTCGCTCTCCTAATTTCTGTTACTATATTTGTTATTTCAGTTGCTATCCCTTTATTTTAGTTCTTCATGTGAGAGTGGCGAATAGAGGTTAAAACTGATAGACGGTGTATCCCCACCGTAATGTGGGTCCTACTTCCTCAGTCACCTCCAAAACCAAGTGTACATTTGATATCCCACATTATAGCTTATATCCTGGGCTCCTTTTAATTATTGCAACGTTTTTTGTTTTTGTTTTTTAATTTATTTTTGTTTCGGTTTGTATTTGGTTACAACAAATTAATATAATGTGTTAGAGGTTTGGATTTGCTGTTTTTAACGTAGGCCTGCTTTTGATTTTGTTCACTTAACACTGTCAGTAATACTTTTTGTATAAAAAAATAATATAAATACATATTTGTTTATGGATTATGATGTGTTTGAAAATAAATAATTGCTTCTATATATCATAAATATTTCAATTTAAATTTAAAAACAGTTTTAACAAGAAGGACAGTTCTACCAGAACACGTAAATCCTATTGTTATTGTAGTTAACTTGCTATTTAAAATGTTAATAAAACATCGACGCAGGTTACCGAATTTTAAAATAATTCCCACAAGTAATTAAAATTCGGTTTGACGTCATTGAATGCTATATGGGTTGAATGACCGGACGTTACAACATTGAGGGAATTAGTTATCAGATGATATTACTTATAAATTGCAGACAGTCGATTAAATTATTCCGATTTCAAAGTGAAGAAAGTGAATATAGATAAGTGTTTTTAATTGTAATTTCGAGGGATTTCTATTTATACAATAATATTTCGTAGTTTCTCCGGTAGGGTGGTGAAAACGTGAATATGCATTGTGTTGTACAGGTCCTTTCTCTTATATGATATCGCTGAGAGTATAAGGTAGTGTAACTGGTTTAATCATTACTGTTAACTCGTTTAATTTAAGCACATTTGTCTTTAGCAAATGTTAATATTACAAAATTATTTTTCTTCACTAGTTAGTTGTAAGTCCATTGTGAAATAACTTCGCAATATAAATTATTCTTTATGCATTGTATAAACTTAAGTTGCTGAGTTGAACCTTTTAAGTTGATTTTAAAGTGTTTTTTTAGGCATTAACTTAAAAGTTCAATTAAATATTAATTAATAAGGAAGTTTTTTTATTTATCTGTATAAATGAACACTTTTCTTCGATTATTAGAATGTCATACACTTTGTTTTAATTTTAACTTTTGAAGTGAATTCTAACGGCAAGTGCACCATATACGTTATACACGTATGTTCTAACTATCATTCTGTGAGCAAGTTCCCACGTGGTCGTTAATTAGGGTTAACAGTTTTACTGAGTTTCTGTTTTTTAATGTCTGATAATGTAAACATTTTATATAAAACGTGGTGATAGGTTTATGTTTGAACTCGAGAATATTTTCTATTCGTAGTAAAAGACGACAAACATGATCAGTTATTTTTAATTTTCATAAAATCAAAAGACAAGTTTTGAACTTGTAAAATTAAATACAGATGTGTGCACTTTAAAAAGTGCAGTTTAATATATTGAGTATTAATACTGCAGGCTAAGGTGTTATTATATGAAGTTCACTGTCAGTGCAGACTCAGAAGTGGTAACAGTACTTGTATATCCTAGACTTCAGGTGCAAAATTAGTTTGGTTTTTGTGCGACACTAGAAAGTAGTTTTACTGGCAGTTAGTTTCCAGCGAAAATCCACGGACAACAAAGGATCTGTTAGTTTATCTAAGCTGTCATTTTTTTTTTTAAAAAAAAATAAGTGCCACCAGTTCTTATTTATATATGAATCAAGTCTTCCTAACTGTTTAAAGTGTGTTGTATCCACTACATCTAAAGGCAATCTCTTTTCTAGAAACTATAAAACCTCTTAGCCAAAGATGACTCTTATCCTTTTAAAATTTATCCCTTTGACACATATCATTATTTGCATTAAGTATGGGAAGGGAGTTGATGCTTAATGTTTTCAATTTTCTTAAACACCTCAATTGGATCCCCAGAAACATAGAAATTTAATGGTCATATTTTTGTAATGCATATAAAATGCCTGTTGATAAAAATAGTTTTTGTTTTGTAGTTTGTGTTAAATATAATTTGAGTTTCACTTTGCATTCAAGTTTCTCAGGTTTGTATGTTGCTTACACAAACTTTGTTAATGTATCAACTGTGGCTATAACTTCAAGATTTCAAAACTGTTGCTTCAAATCAACATTGACATCTCTTTAGTTTTAATACTTCTAGAGGGAAGAGTGAATAGGACAATCAGTTTCTGAGCTTGTTAAAAAAAACAAGTAATTTAAAGAACGAAGGCTCCTGGACCAGATATCTCCCCAAGGGTTTCGAAAAAATGAAACATCAGATATCTGAGTCACTTGTTATTTTTAAAGTTATGAGTAGTAGATAGGTGCTAGGGCATTAGAAAGCTGTTTTCAAGGGAGGTGTTATTTGTGTAATTATAGGTTTGTCTTGGATCAATAGTGGGAAAAGTTTACAAATGAGAAGAATAAGGCCCCTTGCAAAGTCACCTTCTAAAAGTTCAGTTTTGTTTGAAAGCCACTGGTTTCACAATGGTAAAATCTTCTCATTGGTTGTTTTATATTCCTTTAAAAGGTAATGACATTCTTATGAGAACAAAAGTTGGATTTGGGTTTACTTGATGACTTTTGGGAAGAGAGTTTGGCAAGGTCTTGGATGGTTTAAAACAAATGTATGTGTGTGGGGATTGCTACCTAGTTGGGACTTGTGTACAGAAAGAAATTAAATATAATAGAAAATGGATCATCTTTAATTTATAAACATAAAATAATAAACATGTACATAAATATAATAAATGTTTTTTTATGGGATACGGATAATGTTTCACCCAAATGTTTCCATCTTCTACCTTTTTATTTTATTTTTTTCAAACATTTTAAGTTTGAAAGTGAGAACTTTGTCAATTTTATTGTTGCATAAAAATGGTGTCTCATTAGAAATAAGTGGTTCTATTTCAATAAAACAATTTTCAAACAATTTTCAGTTGAATATAAGATAAAACATTTAAAAAAAATGATTGGAAAATGCAAATTACATGGAAGAAAATTTTCTTAACAAAACTAATGCAGAATATTCTGTAATGTTGTTACTTGTAATTGGCAAGTGAAAAGGTGTCGATGCTACCATGATGAGTGTGGTGTTTGTTGAAAATAGTTATGTTTTTATACTGTAGATACAAACAAAATCATTACTAAAAAAATTGCCTAAAACTGATACCTGCTGTTGTCTTGGATATAGAAAATGCTGATGAACCTCCATGATCCCATTAGTAAAACATCATTATAGAAGTTATCTTGTGTACTTTGTCTAATTAAAATAGTTTATTTTATGAAATATCTGAGCTTTGAACTCTGTGACATGTAAACAAAATAAGAATGAATAGTGGTGTTTGATGTGAAAGTTGATCACACTGGTAACCTTTGGGTTAATTAATAATTGACATCAAAAAGCAAATAAATATGGATCAGTGTGGGGTTTCATGACCATCCAGAAAGAAGCATGCAACAAATTGTATCTTGTATCAGGTGAGGATCCATTAACATATAGGTCAGTGGCAAACATCATTCTATTTTCTCGGGGAAGAACAGGAGGATGTCCACCTGTATAAATGACGTCAGTAACAGGTACACAAGTTACTCCAATAATATACCCATTCAACTGTTGGGAAATAATTCAGTCAGGTAGAGATAAAATAGCCTGATGACGTGATTCCAAAACCACGCCTTTTTATTAATAGTTATGATTTTCTTTGTTTTTAATTATGCAAGGTAATATCCTGCAATCAGAATTAATATATCAAAATCAATGTAGTTTGATAATGCTGTAGCAGGCTTAACAGCACTAGTTTAATGTATGTAAATTATATCTTAATTATTACTATTTATAATGTTTCACATTTTTTGCACACAGTAAATCTTCTCTATCATAAAATTTCTTTTCCTTGTTTTAAGTGTTTTTTACTGTTAGTACAAAGTCATTTCATAAGGAAAGTTTTTTTGTTACATTTGGTAAAAAGAAATTATGGATGTAATTTCTTTCTATATACAAATAAAGCTGATTTCACAATCCATTTGTGTTTACGCTGGGTGTTAATATAAATGGCATGTTAAAGTGCAAGAAACTGGACTCAGTGTTTATAAAATGGTATATGTGTAACTGATCAGTAAGGGAAGTATTTCCATTTCATATTGCAGAGTAAAGTTAAAAAGTTTTCCAAATCGTGGCCAGAACTTTTAACCTGTTTGTTCGTCTGACAAATCTTTGTATAATTAATTTTTGAATTTAAAGTAATTAAAATATATTTTTCACCAGTGGTAGATTCTGGAGAGGTGAACACATTGATACGTTTAATGTTGAAACCTTATAGCACAGCATCAAAATGGCTTTTAGCCAAATGGCTTTTTTTGGTGTGGCTTCTTTAAGATGATGTAAACGCTGCTGGCCAATCAGTATAATGTAACATTTAAAGATATGTATAGATATTGATTGCTGCTAGTTGCATAATTAAACTTAATTAATATCCATCTCAATCGTTAACTGTTATGTACAGATTTAACAGTAAGAATACATGTTGGAAGTGTGTTTAAAAATCAAAATCCTTTGAGTATTCTTGTGACAGATGTAATTTTGTCTCAATAATGCCATTAACATTGTTGTAAAAGTCTATTCAAAAGCTAGTAATTCAATGTTCTTGAATTCACTTCCATATAAAAGCAGCTTAATCTCTCATTCTTAGGTCACTGTAGTAGACCTAGTCTACAATGTTTGTTTGCCTTCTCAGATTTTCCAATTTAATCATGCTGTAGAACTGATCCATAGCTATATTAAACATGTAATCCAAACTAACTTAAAAGCTTTACTTGTGTATTTACCAACTACTTTAAGCTGTTCTGCAATGCTTGAACATTTCTAATAGTGTACAAGTACCTACAAGTTTAAATATCATCCAAGTTTACTAATTACCTTTCATCAGTACCATTTATCAAAGTCCAGTTTTAGCATTAAATCTTCAGCAGATAGAGTACAAATAGCCAATTAACTAGTTTTGCACTTATCAACAAACATCAGGTTTTAATTAGGTGGTTGCAGATATTGAAACCCTAATATTGATTGTTGTTGTGACGCTTGTGTAATTAATTACTCATCACAGATTGTGAGTTAAGTTCCTAATTCAATGGGTAATGGTTTTATTTTTCAAGATATGTTTTTTTTTTTGCATGAAAGTGGTAAGACTATTTTTTTTATAAGAACGTACACAAAACTACACAAGTATTACTACAACCTGTAATTAGAAGGAAAATGTACGAATAAAATTTAAAACATGTATTTACTTCTATAAAGTGGTTTTAGTAATCAATATGTAAAAGAAAAAGTCCAAGAAATGTTAATTTTCTGTTAACAGTTATTGATCTAAAATTTTAAGCATTTTTTAAATCTCACAAATGCAAATTTTCAGGTGTGTAGTGTCCTCAATTTTCAATATACAAACTTTAAGGTTTGGAAATATATCCTAGAATATTTTATTCCAATACTTTCTTTGTTTTAGTCATCATCAGTAGAGGGCCAAGTGTCTAGAATAATGTTTAAACTTGTATATAAAATTATAATGGCATTATTAGTGTCTTAAGAATTAATAACAGGTTGTACATGCAACTTATCAACATGTGTATAACAATTCGGCAGTCTAAGTTTATACATTGTGACTATATTTGTGAAAGAGAAATAAATGCATTCTTAAATCATTAAGATTTTTAATTTGTATTTTCACGTGGAATAAAAGTTTGATCAATTAGTGGTATTGTATATTTCAAATATTTGAATTGGTTCTGTATTAATAGTGTAGAGGTCCAGATAGTACAAATGGTGGTTATTAGCAGTATTAACCACTGGACAACTTATCTGGGCAGATAAAGTTTCAGAAGTGGTGTGTATGGTGAAGAAAGTATATCATCTTGACCAAAGAAAATCTGAAAACATTTATTAAAAATATTACTGTAACAAGTAGTGATCCAGTAAGTGTGATATGTTTACGTACATTCCGTTGATTTTAATTTTGTTGGAAAAGGAGCAGTTACAAATGGCATACAGACAGCAAGGAGCCGTTTGGTCCTTCAAGGTTATCTTTGTACACCAAATCTTGAAAGTAAATTTATTGATTTAACTCTTAAATTCCTGTGAGGTGCTAGCCATCACTACTGATGGTTACAAGTCATTCTGGAAGCTTATCCTGGTAAACTGTAACTGTAGTCTTGACTGTCTTTTTGTCATCTTAAATTTGTGTCCTCTCGTTATGTTGTCTTTAGGATACACCACAAAAAAGTTGAGTGCCTTTATCCAATCAGTTCTGCAGAAGTATCATTAATAATTAATGCATATACACAGGAAGTTTTTAATAAAATAACCACTGTATTTCTAAACCTAAGGTGTAACAAGGCGTAATGGTACAAATTATCAAGTTTTTCTATGTTATGCAGTATTTGTCATATCTACCACTCAGATATTAAGGATTGAATTAGTTTTCCATTAGACCATGTCATCTATTTGAGAATTTCAAGCACAAAAATGTTATCTGAGTAGCTGCATACCCATAGATACAAGAATGAAGTTTTTTCTGCCTAAGAACATGTCAAACAAGTGAATAGTTATAAACATAATTTATAGAGTATGCAGTATTGTTTTAACAATTATCAGTAAATGGGTAAATCTTTTAATTGTTTGTATAAACTTAATATAGCTTTGATATATCCAGTATTCCATATATCACTGTGCTTGGTGGTGGTGTTTAGATTTCAGGTGATGCATTACTTGTTTGAATGTTAATTTAGTCTCAAATAATATTTCTTTGTAAAACAACTTTTTGATACAATGTTCAAATATTTGTATACTCTGACCTAATCACTTGTTTCTGATTTTTTTTAAGACATTATAATATGTTTACATAAAATCCTTCTTTGCTACTATCTTGGTAAAACTTTACATAGGTGAAGCATAAATAGTGAATTATGCACAAGTAATTACCACTTCTGACTTGTTGAATATATTTACAGATAGCAATTAATTACAAAATTTGAAAATTGCTTAATCACTGGCTGTTTTCACAGTGAAAACTTGTGTGCATGTAAACTTTATTATTTGTTTGTTTTTTTAATTTGTGTTCATTTGTATGTATATATATATTTCTTTTATATAGGGCAGGCAGTTTGACTATCTGCAAAGAACCTCTGGAGTTCTTAGTTTTACATCATGGAAGAAATAGAAGATGCAGGTCCCAAACCTGGAGAGATGGAATACCTTATCTTTGAAGATAATAACTATGCTGTTCAAACTTTGTTGAACCTGAATAAGTTGCGAAAAAACAAGCAGTTCTCTGATGTTGTTTTGCAGGTATTGTTTTCTGGTGTCCAAGTGATGCAAGTATTTTTTTTATATCTGTGAAAAGTCTTAAAACAACATTGGATAAGTATTACATTTTGAAGAAGAAACAAAGGATAATGTTAGTAGAATTTGCTAAACAAATTTTCTTCTATCAAACACTCCTTAGTAATTCTATATATCTTTGTAATATATATATGTGTGTGTGTATGTACTTTCATTATAAATTCCATCTGCTTGTAGGACTTATTAAAGCCCATGTTTGGATTGTAATCCATTGGTTATCAGTTTTGTAACTATTGGAAGTTAACTTGGGCAGAGAAATGTTCAGAAGTGGTGTGTATGGTCAAGAAATATTAAGTATTCTTGACCAAAGAAAACCTGATAACAGGAGTCAATAAGCTGTACATTATTAAGTGGTCAGTTAATTCTTTTGGTACAGGCTCAGTATAACGTACACAAGTTTGTCTGCAAAGTTGCACATGTTAAGTATTTGCACTGTAACCTTTGATACATCATGTGTATCTTTTTAGTACAGTTACAAGTATTTTATATAAAAAAAATCGATTTTTTTTTTTTTAATTAAATAGTTTTACTAAAGATTTCTTTTGAAAGTAGTGTTTTGTTAGTAGTCTGAGAGCAAAGTGATTTCAGTTGTTATAAAACAAACAAAACACTTCATCCACAAAATCTGAGATATTGCTTGCAAAACTCTTAAAACCACCCAAATACATTTTAAATGTTTGTATTGAGTAACTTTTGTTTTCTATACACTGTGGGGTCTCGCTTGACCAATCTGAACCTTAAATAAGAAAATTGTTCTTGTCATGCTAGTGGCTACATATTGTAAGATGTTTAGTTTAAGTCTCATAATGCTATAGATATATTTTGTTGTTGTATGTCCACTCATGCTTAGTTAACTTTACACGACTTTTGCTTTGACGTGGTGAATGTGCACTTGTATTATATATTTAGTAATATAAAACTGACCTTTAGTCTTCCCTATCTTGAATGTGTTTTAATGGACTAGTATTTTGTAATATACAGCCACATTTCAATTATTGTACATTACATATATGTGTATAATTATTATTTAGAAGTAAATTATTAACTTATTTTTCTTAAAATATAGAACAATTAAAGCAAACAATTCTCACTATGACCTTTGTACTTGGTTGCTGCTGGACATAGGTTGATAATATCAGTTCCTAATTTGTACAAAATTATACTTACTATTTTGACATCATAAAGATCTAATTTTAAACTGCTGCATTCAGCATACTGTGTGACTAAAATCTGTTTAGATGTGTTCATTTAATATTTAGTTTTAATAAATTAATTCATGTGTAGTAAAGTTTGAATTATAATCTATAATTTGATTCCAGACTTAACATAAATTCATAAAATGGTAGTTTGATAAAATTTCAACGATGAAGCATGTGACCAGTAGCAAAAGGGTTAATGGACACCAACTGGTTTGTTGGAGTATAAACACAAATGTTGTGCAAGTTGCACAAACATTGTATTTATATACACACACTTGTGATTTGTTGACATTGGTACAGTTGTAGGCAGTAATTGTTATTAAAAAAAACAATAAAAAAAACCTAATTTATTATTTTATACTATTTAGCATAGGGCAAGTGTTAGCAGTGACAGTAATAGACTTTGTTAAATGAAACATTCATGACTTAGCCACACCAGTTTCCATCCACACCAAACATCTTAACTTCTGTAAAGTAATTGAAATAAATTTTCAAAAATGGTTTAAATTAAAAACCTTTCGCAAACTACTTGTACCGTTTCATTATTGTAATTTTTGTTTAGGGACTTTTTTGTACTTTGAATAATATTTTTACTGCTTTAAAAAGTTTAAGTTCCTTTGTAAATAACGTTAGCCGGCTGATGAATCAAGTAGTTGCTTACTCACCATAAATCTACTTTACTACACAGTGAATTAGAGCAAAAATAAGTGAATAAACTATTTTTATAGCGTGTTTGAGTGTTCATAAGAGTTGATCAAAATGCAACTCTGGTCAGATTGTCAGGTTAAACCTCATGAAGTTAAAAACAAAAATCCGTCTAGAAATTTGTCAGTTAGCAATACTGATGTCAGATTGTCAGGTTAAACCTCGTGAAGTTAAAAACAAAAATCCGTCTAGAAATTTGTCAGTTAGCAATACTGAGATTAATTGCTATTACTGTTTTATTAATCTCGTGAAGTTAAAAACAAAAATCCGTCTAGAAATTTGTCAGTTAGCAATACTGATGTCAGATTATCAGGTTAAACCTCGTGAAGTTAAAAACAAAAATCCGTCTAGAAATTTGTCAGTTAGCAATACTGATGTCAGATTGTCAGGTTAAACCTCGTGAAGTTAAAAACAAAAATCCGTCTAGAAATTTGTCAGTTAGCAATACTGACGTCAGATTGTCAGGTTAAACCTCATGAAGTAAAAACAAAAATCCGTCTAGAAATTTGTCAGTTAGCAATACTGACGTCAGATTGTCAGGTTAAACCTCGTGAAGTAAAAAACAAAAAATCCATCTAGAAATTTATTAGTTAGCAATACTGACATTAATTGCTATTACTGTTTTATTAACCTACAACCAAATTTTTAAAACTAAAATAGGCAAACTTTTGTGACTCTAGAGTCTGATTTTATTTTATATATTCTGAAAAAAACTTTTGTATAGATCTAGATGTGAAAAACCTAACATTAACATTTTTTTTTTCAGTTTTGATTTTTGCTTATTTGCTAAGTATATAGGTAGATATTTTTCCTTAATTCTGTTTTAATTCATCCAGGTTGAAACGGCTCAAGACGTTCGAGAAGTACATTGTCATCGAGCTGTCCTGGCCAGTGCTAGTCCGTACCTTTTTGAGCTGTTTTCTACTGATCCCAATGGTGGCCAGGTTTGTCAGTACAAAACCAATGGCAGCTTTGATATTGATGCTTTTGAAATGCTTGTGGACTATGCATACACAGCTAGGTTAGTGCTGACAGTACTAATCAATTGGCTTTCAACTGCAAATATCAGTTCACCAAAGTAGTGATTCATTGCTTTTGTTTTTGTGGAATAATTTGATTTTTTTTAAAGTTCCACTTTACAACATAATATAAAACATCCATTTGATTTTTACTAAAAGCAAATGCATCAGTGTTAATATATTTGAAATGCCTGCTGTAGTGTAGTGATGTTTAACACATTATGTGAATGAACAGTTTTGGGGTTTATCTTGATTGAATGTTGGGGGGGAGATTAGTTTAATAAGAGAAGCATACTGTTTAATCCTCATTAGATAGAAAACAAAATTAGTATAGAAACTAATTTTTACATAGAATATTCTTGGGTAATACTGATTAACCAGGAAGAATCATAAATAAAACTTATTGCTGGACTGTTTTATACAACTAATAGGGGTGGGAATTTAATATAAAAAATGTGATTGTTTGTACTAATAAAATGTAAATACTATTTGATAGGTTGTTTAGGCAGAGAATTCATGATGAAACTTTGTAGAATGGACGGCAACTGTCTGAGACACAAATGTAGAAGATGACGTTTTGAAAGTCTTCAAGTCAGTGCATGTGTGAAGGTGTCATCTTTTATAGTGTTCTGGTGGATTGTGGAGAGCATGTTATGATTGGTTGGATTATCACTGTTTCTAATTGGAAAAACTCACAAACGCATAGCTAAAAGAATGCAACATAGAAATCTGGTGGAAATCCTACAATACATTAAGGTCCATTCTGGTTAAAAAACAAAACAATGACCTACCAAAGAGACTCATATTTCATCTATGAAATTCCATGTTTCTGTAACAATACATACATTTGAAGAAACGGGAAGAAAACTCTTGACAAGAATAGAAAAACAAAGATAGTACAAGACTCATGAAAACACAAAATTCAGCCATTGCAGAGCACACCACATCAACTGGACACAGAATAAACTGGGAGAAAACTGGAATCATTGACACAAATTCTGGAAGACAAAAAAAATCAAATAATCATTTTATATTAGTACTATTAAACCTTCACTGAACAGAGATTCTGGATTAGAGGTAAGTAACCTGTGGCTGCTATTGGTTGAATCTACAGGAAATCTTTCCTCCAGTAATCCAACCAATCATAACATGCTCTCCACAGTCCACCAGAACACTATAATATCTTGAAGACGAAAGGTGGAAGACTTGAAATCTCTATCTACACTTGTCTCCACAACAGGTAGTTATTATCCATTCTACAAAGTTTCATTGATAAATATGAACTTGGAAGATGTTTTGTGGAGATATGTTAAAAGTATGGTCTAAGTGCAGTTGGTATATCTATATCCATGTATTTTCCCTCCATGTAACAAGAGAATAAATGAAACTTTGTCAGGTGTTACAACTGTGATCAAATCCCTGAACGAATTCAAGCTTCTTTCATCTGCCGTGTTGGTAATCTTGAATATTACCTAATTGGATTACAAAGAGTACTGTTGTAAAGAAGTGTTGCTGCTAGCTAGATTATGTTTTAGCACACATGAAAACATGTTTTTCAGATATGTTGATGTGAAAAGCTTTGGTTAAAATAAAACTATCGGGGTTCTTGTTGCATCTGATAAGGAGGAAGGGAATCTTATGGAAACAATACAGAAGTTTAATAAACTGAAGACAGATGCTTAAAAATTGTTAGCCACTGTTTCAACTTGGTTATAATATATGAAAGCTTGTTATATTGTATATTGTGGCAAAAATGGCAATGAATAGGAAAAACAAATTGGAATGTATATTAGTTGTTGAATGGATTTATTTTGAATACTGGTACTTGGTAAACTTTTAAATTTCTTCATCATTCGTACTAGATAGAACTGTAGAATCATTTTTATATATGTAAATTATTTTGTCAAATTTTTGTTTATTATTTGTGAAACTCTGTTTGTGACTAAAATAAAATGTAACATTTATCCAGCTGGTTATCTTTGAAAAACTTGTTGAACCAGCACAAGATGGATAAATAAAGCAATAAATGATTAATGTATCGTATGCGATTTTTTATTCATTCATTTGTGTGCATAACTTAACCATTTCATATTTATTTTGCTACTTTGGATAGCTAATATTAATTAACAAGATTGTTGTGAAATTACTATACGCATGTCTAATGAATAGATATATAACTATCCCAAACTGACTTTATAGGCTTGAAATCCCTGCAGATAAAGTCAAAGAAGTCTATGTAGCAGCTATGAAACTGAGGATGACTTCAGCTGCCAAACAGTGCCGTGATTTCCTGATAAAACATCTCACGCCAGACAATTGTATAGGTATTGTAACAGTTATAAGTTAAACTTCTTTATATGTGAATAATTGAAGACTTTGAATTTATCTAAGATGTAGAAGGAAAATTTTCTTTTTATGGAACAAGAAATCCTCTAACCATGGCAGAATTAGGGCAAAGTATTTCTTGTACCTTGGATGTGATTAAATGCATCATAAAAGTTTGAACTCTTTGAGTCCAAAACTATAAGTAAGTCTCAAATTGGTCAAGGTATGACAGAGCTACAATACAAGCAAACAGTTTTTGCTCAAACAGCAGACAAACTTGGAGCTAATTGGTGAAGAAATGAAAAAATACAAACAGTAAAGAAAAGCAACATCCATTACCAATGTGCTACGGAAGGTTGTCAACATCGAATATTTAACTTGGATATATTTGTGTTTTTAAGATTGTAAATTTTGCAAGTAGTAAAAAAGAAATAGCATAGTTGTTAATTCTTTTGAGGCCTTTTATTTTTCAGTTTCTGTATATTTTCACACACTGATTTATAAATGACTTGTACCGATTGTAGATGTCCGTTCCATCCCTGGTGTTTCAGCAGACTCTGATCCTGAATTCATTGCATCAGTGGATAATTACATCAGACAAAACATTGATGACATCCTACAGGAGAAAATGTTCTTAAGCCTTCCCCATATGCAGGTTAAACAGTTGCAGAAGACCAGTGAAGAAATGCAAGCAACCAATCATAAACACTTGTGTGAAATGGTCTTGGACTGGATAAAGAAATGCTTTAATGAAAATGATTTGAAAGCTGGCCTTGTTTATGAGAAAGTATGTTAAATATTTTAATTTATTTCTTAACATTGAAGCTTGTATCTTTTAGGTGTAAGTGCATGTCAGCACACCAGACTTCAGTTTTTAATTTTCAATTATTTAAGAGTTGATATCTTAATCTTTAAAACAAAAATTATTAATTTACAACAAAATATCTCGTGGAAATATAATGGTTTGTAGCTATCGTGTGATTTTTTTCCTCTCTGTCAGTTTTATGGTTTATATCTTTGGCAGTGTCGCAGAATGTGACCTGAATTGTTACTAATGAAACTTCAAAAAAAGTGAAAACAAATGGGGAAAAAGTAGGACTAGATGAGATTATAACCTACAAGCTGAAATATACCAATCAACTGATGGTAAATTTTTAAATGTAAATAAAACAAATGCAAGTTTAATAGTCATTATATATTTCAGAGCCAATAACTTGAATATAAGCTTTATCTCAATTTTGAAATTATAAGAGCTTCTTCATAAACAATATTTGCAGTTTTCTTTCAATATATCAACAAATAAAGATGTTTGAGCTGCCCTAACCCTTGAACACCTTGCATCTTGCTGACTGTGAGAAGTGGTTGTTTTAAATCAATCCAGTAATTTGACCATGAATTTTTTTTGAATATTCAAGGTTTACAACATCATTCTGCCAAGGTTGTTTGAGATTGACTCAATAGACTGGGAATAATTAACCACAGGCTTTACAAAATAGAAGAAAGGTTAAATTCAATTTTGGCCTTCTTAGGACATTCCTCATAGTTCATAGTGTTTACATAAAATATTTGTGGTTGAGATTGGCCCAATAGGGTTGAAAGACTAGGTGAAAACAAGCATGCATTTTGTCTTGTATATAAATGTGAACAACAATGGTCATAGTAGTGGTCACATGTTTGTCTCAATGTTATTTCTCTCATAGGTGTCAACAAAGATTTTTTTTATATAAATTCTGTAAGGACAAACTACACATTTTGATAACATTCCAAAAATTCTGTTACGGATAGTGTGAATTTTCTAATTTTAGATACGAAAAGCCTTACACTGGGCTGTTTGGTAGGTAAAAATAGCCCTAAACAAGTTTTGTCCGAGCTGATAAGCACTGGAAGTGTTGCTAGAACATCGGAAATTTTTCTGAAGAATTTTCATACTGTGTAAAAGAGACTAAATTTTTCTGAAGAATTTTCATACTGTGTAAAAGAGACTAAATTTTTCTGAAGAATTTTCATACTGTGTAAAAGAGACTAAATTTTTCATAATCCATTAAACCGTAGTGGATAGATAACCTTTTTTTATTACACCTTTTTGTTGTTACAAGATTTGTAATCAGTATTTTATAAAATTGTGAAGTTAAACTTAACACTTGCCATTAAATACTGAATTGAGAATGATAATAGAAGCTATGTATTGTTTTCAGGATTTATAGGTATTGAACTTGTAAAATAATTTTTCTAGATTTAATTTTGGTTCTGGTTCCAAAATTTATATTTAATGTGGTCATTGATAATGGGGAAGATGGGTGGCCGGTGTTTTTTTTTTTTTTTATAGTGAATTTGCAAGAGAAACTTTGCAAAATCAATATTGTTAGATTTTAGATCTGATGTATTATCTTAGAACTAATATCTTGGCATGTTGAATGTGATATGCTTGGTTGAGGAAAGTAGCCCATCGGTTTCACCGAGCACTTGCTGAGGATGGGAAATGTTTGTGTGTGAAAGCTTGCATTTACTTTTGTGTCATTAGGTGCACATGCTGTACTTGAATGAGGATGGGACACTTCACGATTGCAATGACATTGAAAATGGGGACATCCAAGATTCGGACATTGTTCAAGATTACAAAAAACTGTCGCGTCGTGTTTCACTTCCCAACAGAAAATTGTCTGCTCAGAATATCTCCCACAAACCACGTCAGTTTCTTTATACAAAGTCCGATTCCAGCTCTTCTCTGTCCTCCTTATCGGACGATGAGGAACACGACTGGAGAGTAATAGCTACCACGTCCAGGGGCAGTAAGTGTTTTAAACACTTCTTGACTTTATAGTTCATGATAGTTAATTTGTCTAAGTGTCTGTTATTATAGTACCTAAGGAGAGCATCTGTGTACCTGCTTTAGTTATTAATTATAAGTTAACAGACAAGAGAGCATTCTGAGTGTAGCTGTTAATAATACTGGTGGTGATGGTAAGAATTTGATACAAGCAAATAGGAGTAATGTAGTATTGGAAATTCGTGTGAGAAATTCTCTTAATTTTGAGTGGCTGTTAGAGAACTAAAGATATAACTTAACCTTATTTCTATAAATGTAGTTTATTCTTAAAATTTAAGGTCGTGTCAAAAAGGTTTTTAGTAAAATATCAAACCTTGCACACAAGTAAAAACATTTATTGAAAAGAAAATGTATATTTATTAGGTTATAAACTGCTTTTAACCTTGTTTGTAATCTTTTCTGATATATCACCATTTTGAAAGATTGTAATAACCAAAAAAACAACTTTGTTTTTTTTAATTTTTGGACATGCTGTTATTTTGTCCATGTCATATGAAAGTAATTATGCTTAATAGGAAATTGTAGATTGTAAGTTGAGATGTTTCTTTGGGTTATTTTAAAATAAATTTTAATGGTTTTAATCATTTTGAGAGGTCTCTTACCTTAGCAGTAAGCTAATAGCACTGCAGATGAATGGGGAAAATAGTTCATGTCCTCATTTAGCAGATAAGTGTAGGAAGCTGGTGTTGTATGTATGATGTAAAACAAGTCTGTTTTACATTTGTCCATCCAGCTTAATTTTGTGGACAGGATGTATAAAGGTCAGATGGATTTTGACCGAGCTTGTACAACAAAGTTCTAGTCCTGATTAACTTTGAAGGCTTTGGGTTAAAGGTCAAACTTGAGATTCAGGGAGATGTGTTTCCCTGCTATCTGCACATATGGGACACACTGTTTTAACCCTTTTAGTATGATCATTACCTGTACGTTATACAATTTTCACATTTTATAAGTAACTTTATTTTCTGCTGGATATTTAAAAGTAAACCTGGCACAAAGTTGTCCTATAAAAGTCCAACTGAAAGAGCTTTGTGAAGGTGGTTAGTTTTTAAGTCATACTTAACTTTTAAAATAATAAATGAAATAAACCCTTAGCCACTAATCAGAAACATTCTTGGTAATACTTGTTTATTCACATGCATCTTGCTTTGTATTTAAAAGATGCAAAAAATATCTTTAGAAATATGTTGTTTGATATACAGCATTCTTAAGTACCTCTCTCTTCGATCACTTTTTGTACAATGTATTATAGAAGATCTTTGAGCTAGCTTTGTATATACACAATTTATTTTAAATAAAATAAAAGTTTCACCTTCCTATTTTTATGCAGACAATACGCTATTAGCTCTGGTTGTAGTGCATGGAAAGTTGAATATTTTGTCTGTCAATCAGAGGTTAAACACCCCATCTAGCAGCCCTGCAGTTTCAAGGCCAGAATCTGTTGAGAAAGCAAACGTATATTCTGTTATCCCTCCTATGTCTTCAGGACGCTGTGCTGTGGGTACAACTGAACTCCAGGGGAAACTTTTAGTGTGTGGTAAAGTGGTTTGTACAATCTCTCTCTTAAAGTATGATACAGTTCGTTGTTTGTTGCAACTACAATTTTGTTTTATCCGAGAAATCGAGTTTTTCTGTGGAACAGTTCAATTTCTCTGTTTCACACCTTTCATAAGCAACAGGACATTTTATTTTATTACTGAGAACTTGTAAGGTGAAGAAAGTTTGTTTTAATTTTTAGTTGAAGTATGAGATTTAGTCTGGTTAAGTGGGATTCAAGATTTAGCCCAGAGTGATGTTGAATACTTTACATCTAAAGTTTAACTCTTCAATAGTTCTGAAGAGTTCACAACTGTAACTGTAGAGAAAACTATAAAATAGTTCATATGGTTTAAAATTGTTTATTTTATGAACAAAATACTTCAAAGCTTTAAAAACAGTTTCATATAAGTATAGTAATCAAATATTGATTTGTTTTAAATGTGGCTTATGTTATAGGATTACCAGCTCAAGTATCTAAGACTTTTTTTTCTAATACGATATGCAGTGGTTTTGGAAATGCTATCTATTGTGATTTTGTCTTAGTGATTGACATTTAATACTAAAAACTATTGAAATGCAAAGTATGTAATAAAAATGTTAAGATTTTAACTAATTATTTATCAGTTAAAATTGAAATTTTTTGAAATGTATATTTCTAGTGTAATTTCTTGAATATTGAATTCCTTGTAATCTATTTTAATAGATATATACATAAATATTCAAAATAATATTTTGCATATAAATACATGTTAAGTTCTCGAGGCAATGCAGTTGTATTGAAGTAGTCAGCAGTGTCTTGTAGCATAATCTACTATTTCCAGTATAGTGTTCGAAAAACCTGCAAAACTGGGTCATGATTTTTATTGTACAAGTTTTCCTCGTAAAAATGTACCAATTTTGATCTGCATTTGACTCGCAGAAGGAAAACTTTAAGCTGATTGGAGTGAATAAAATTTTATCATGGAATATTGTGTGGTACTCTGACATTGGTGTTTGATTTTGTAATTACTCGTACTCGCTTATCATGCAGTTGTGGTTTTAAGCTTTATGAAGCTTGTAATGTCACCAATAGAAGCTCCAACTTACCTCGGGTAATAGTGATTTTATTTTTCTCTTGAAAGAAAAGCTTTTTCTAAATTTATTATTGTATTGAATGTATTATAAACATATTCATTTATAATATGATTTTAACTTGTTTCGAGGTTGCAATGGCTTTTCACGTGCTACTGTTTTACTTAAATTTTTGTATTTAAACTGTATATTTGATATTATTGAAAACTATTACTTGCATGAAAATTCTGAATAAGTACATCTGCATGTGTTACACTTAAGTTTATAAACATAATAGCCTTATTGACTGTTTTAAGCAATTGCTTCTTGTCACCAGGTGGCTACGATAGAGGGGAGTGCCTTCGAACTGTCGAGCTTTATGATCCTGCAACAAACAAATGGACCACGATGGAGTCTTTGAAGTCTCCACGCGGCCGATTTGACGTAGCAGTCGAAGATGATGAAGTGTATGCCATTGGTGGTTCAGATGGAACCAAAGAACTAAACTCGGTTGAAGTTTTTAGCTTGGTAACCTCTAGCTGGAAATGGTCTATACCAATGAGTGTTTGTAGATCAAATGTTGGTAAGTATTTTATTTTCAGTGACACCAAAGTCTGTTAGGTATTCAGCATTTGGCTTAACTTATCTCCCTGCACTTTATCAAAAGCATGATTGTGAACAACTTTGATTTTATTTCACTGTCCAAGGATGCATTTAATTTATTAATGTCTTCACCACAACATTGTTGTGTTCTCTCATGGTGTCTCACGTTCATTTCTAATTTCTGCCAAACATCTGACTTCAAATATCGTGCAAACAGAATCATTCTTTTGTAAAAACGATGATTCTGCGATGAGTGTAATTACAAAATTTATGAAAAAAACCGTAAAAATAAATTTTATTTTGTACTGATATTACATTTGAGTTGTTCAAGTCTAAACATAGTTTAAGTTTACATTTTCCAGACTTTGTGATTTGAAATTAAAACCCTGTTTCACATATATTGACCTCAGATTTTTAATTTTTATGTAATTATAATAATCAGTGATTTAAAAGAAAAGTGAGACAGTTATGTAGGATCATTGTATTTCTTTTATTTAATTTTTTTTTTTTTTTTACAAAATATTAACTGTTCATTTTTAGAATGAAGATGTTTTCTTTCACTTAATGTTTCAGGTGTGACCTATTAGGAGCCCTGACCTGGTAGCAGACTTGTCCTGGTCCTCTGTTCTCCCACAGTTTGTCTTAACTTTCTGCCAAGATTCCAGTAATAAACAGATGTTCTTCAGGCTGGCGAGTTCCTTCATCAACACAGAGAACTTTTCTTGTAGTTGTGGATGATCCGTATGTCCTGGTCCATATGTTGTTACTTTGCTATGAGCCAGTTAATTGCAGGTTTAGATAGATGAGCCTGTTGGTCACTTAATTATCCTGCCAGGTTCTTCAGAGTCGGGTTCTCACCAGGACACCGTTACTTTGTAGACATTCAGAACTGTCCTCTTTCAATGCAGCAAGAATTTTTTATTTTTTTTTATGCAATTACAGGATTGGCTATTTAACTCATGAATTTGTTCACGTATCCAAACAGGGATGTTTCCTGTACATTAGCCTCTACTTAGAACAGTTGTTGGACTTTTAAAAGTTTAGAAATGTGTGATAGAATAAGATATTTTACCATAGTTAAAAACTTGTTGTTTAGGCATTCGTGATCACATAGTGACTTTTGTTTTTAATACAGTAGCAAGTAAAGGACTTAAGTGCATTGATATGTTTCACATTTTCAAATTCTTGTTGTTCTTACTGTGATTTTGGTGACCTCCCTCCCAGAATACAAGTTTAACTGTTCTGATGTGCAGGCAGCATCAACACACAGAAGACCTAATGGTCAGCACGTGGCCAGTAATCCATAAATATCAATATATGTTTATATATGTAAGTCTGTTAAAGTTAATGTATATACAAGAAGGATTTATGGAAAACTAAGATGGATCACTTTAACTTTCTGATTGGAGCATTATGGTCAGCAGTAGCCCAGTCGTAATCTGTGGTCAGAAGGTTATTCAAATGAATTATTCTGGAAACTTCAAAATACTTTTTGTACATTCTGTACTTAAACATAAAAACCAAGGAAAGTTCTGTTCCTTACTCAACAAACTCCAAGGAGGAACAAAGCAGCAAACAGAATAAAATATTTTTGTTTTGCTTTATCCTTTTATTTTTTTCTTTTGTCACCAGGTGGTGAAATGTTTCTAACTTATGATCTCTCCTGCATTATGTAGGTGGACCATTGTTAGTTAAACTTGGTATTCTTATTAAAATGGGACAGTATTTCCATACGTGTACTTTCTTTACAGGTGTCTGTAGTTTGGATGAGAAAATATTTGTTGTGGGTGGGTGGAATGGACAAAGAGGATTGACTTGCTGTGAAGTCTTTGATCCCAAGTCTCGGACCTGGATGAATATTGCACCTCTGTCGGTTGGTATGTGGTGTGATTTTATGGTATGGTTCCCTTGTGCTTTCGAAGTACTTTATTTATTTCCTGATACAGACAACAAAATATAAGTAAATCAACCTTCAAAGATATGTTAATTGGTTAGCTTCATAAAATATGGAGATGCTGTAAATCACTAAGGAAGATTACTGAATTCTTTCTTATCTGAAATTAATTTGTGCAGTTCACTAACACTATTGTTAAGATAATTTGGTTCAGTAGTGTGTAGCCATGTTTTTATGCTAGGATTGGGAGAAATAAGTAAAATCTGAAGTTGGTCTAAATTTGTAATGAAATGGTCAGACCCTATTGTGACAGGTCACAGATCAAAGGTCATTTCTTCACCTTTTGTTGACCTGTATTCAAAATATGATTGAACTACAATTTTATGAATTTGTATCAAGTGTGGTATCAAATTATAGATGATAATTCTAATTTTAGTACTATACGTTAGTTAGTTTCTTAACTTAAAAGTGCATATTAAGAGGACATGCCTAAATATTGATTTGAGTTGTATGGCGTGTTGAATGGAGTATTGGTTAAAATTGTTTGTGATGTTTAAATACAAAAATACGTCTATAGTTTCAGGTGGATTACAGACTCAAATGCCTAATATTGACGGGCTAGAATATAAAATAAAACCTTGTATCTTTTGTTATCCTGAGTTATAACTTGTGTATTGAATCAAACACAGTGGGGCCCAATCAACTCTCCATTTCTGCAAATGATCTTATATACAGTTCAATGTATGATAGGAATAATGAATGGACAGCTTAGAATGTATCCTTGGTTGTTTTCTCAGGCATTTTAACCTATGAAAATGCTACCACATTCTTTCCAACTAATTTTGAAGAAGTAGAATATCTTTAGCCTGCTTGAAATTTTGTATTTTTTAGGTCTAAATACTGCTTAGTTGCTAAGCTTTAAATTAGTGACTGTAGTATCGAGATAGTAATTTGATTTTTTATGGTTAATCACTTGTATACATAGGGCCTAAACAAACTTTCATATTCTCCATGTGAGAAATTTTTGAAAGGCTTAGCAACCAAGTTAAGGTTGTAGCTAGAAGAAATGAGATATTTGTTTGCTTTTCCGTATTTACTGTTCTGAGTTTTAAGAAGGATAAGCTTTAACTTATTTTGAAATTGTAATAACTTATATGCATATATAATGTGTGATAATTGAAATGTGACTGTATACTATGAAATTCTAGTCCATTAAAACACAGCCAAGACTGAAAGTCAGTTTTATGCCATTGGATACTGTAACATGGGTGCATGTGCACTGCATCATTACTAGTTTGTTGTCTGCCAGGCATGACTGGAAGGTCAACACAACAAAAACAAATATATAATAGTTTGTTATAACTTAAAAAACGAGTAAAACAAAGGTACACAAATTAAAGTCTAGGGTACAAGGTATAATATGGGATTATAAAATGTAACCTAGGATTTAGAGGTGACTGTGGAAGTAGGACTTGCATTTTGGTGGGGATACACTGTCTATCAGTAGTAACCTCTATTTGCCAGTCTTGCATAAGAAGTGAGATCAAACTGTGACTTCACTTGGACCAGTAATGAAACAGATTAGATATTTTCACAAGCAAATTTTCAGTAAAAGTATTTCATTAAAACATCTGGTTTTTGTTTACAAAATAACTTGTGATCTGTACTTAGTTTACCAACTTTTGTTAAAGATACACATGCTGCATTTAAGTTTATAGCATAGATACTTAACATTTGTAAGTGTATATATATAAACTAGTACTAAACCTGTTGCAAAAGGGTAAATCAAATGATATGCAAGTGATTGTAAAAGTTAATGAAATGAACCAAAACATGCATAACCTCAAAAGTAATGATCAACATGTGTGAATGTTTTCACCACCCCTCCCATCCTGGCTATGCCTCTGACTTAGTTATGAAAAACTTGCATACTTATGTAAAATATTTTGATTTAATTTATTATATCTCCTGAGAAATAGCTTTGGGAATTTATAATTTATGTAGTTGAAAGTGTTGAAATATAAACTTGATAGTTTTAACTTCCATAACATTTGTGTCCAGGAGATCTGTCTGTAATGTTAACTGCATATTTGACTGATATTGTGTGGAAGAAAAATTTAAGATGAGAAATACAAGTAAAATGGTTGTCATTATTGTTAAACACTGAGGATTTTGTTTTTCATAGAATTTGGTGAAATTATTTATGGAAGAATGTACAAGCATATTTCAAAATATATCATTAAAAGAAAGGTATATTCTTGATTTAATAAAGTTCACTCTCACTGGTGTGAAAAACTTGAATTTGTTTGTGCGAAGCATCACACAGGTTGAAGTTTCACTCACGTGACTAAAGAAATAACTTAGGATAGTTTAATATTTAAAGTTTCAGGCTTATCAGTTCTTTAAATGTAGATCAGTGTTACTGGTCTGTTACAGGCCGTTATCAAGCTGGAGTTGGAGCTATGAACGGTGAACTTTATGCTTTAGGAGGCTGTGATTCCTGGAACTGCATCAGTTCTGTGGAGAAATATGATCCGAGTTTAAATGCATGGACTTTGGTTTCTCCAATGCACATGGCTCGTCGAGGATGTGGTGTATCAGTCTTCAATGGTATGTTAATTCTGTACACAATGAAATTAATATTTCATATGATATACTGCTGTTTACAAAGCCATGTGTTTTGTACTGTTTAACATTAAAAGAAGAAACATTTTTTTTATGGCAGGTAAATTGTATGCTGTAGGAGGACACAATGGTGTTCATTCTCTCGCAAGCACGGAAATCTATGACCCCCAGACCAACACCTGGAGTCCTGGTCCTAACTTAACTTGCTGTAGAGCCAATGTTGGTGTTTGTGTGGTTGGAAATCGACTGTATGCTGTTGGAGGTTTTAATGGAAAGACATTCCTCAACACCATTGAATTTTTAGATGCTCAGACAAATGAATTTACGACCTTCGTTTCAAGAGAAGCTATTATTTCGTCGGATGAGCAGAATGGCTTGTCGTTCTGAAATGTTGATTTCTTTTGAGAGAGAGAGAGAGAAAGTGAAAATTATAATGACAAATGCATTTTTGGGCTGCCCTTTTATCTCTTATTCAGTGAACAAAACTGAGAAGTGTCTGAAGTTGTAGCACTGACACTTGAATATACACCAATCCAACATTAGCAATACTAAAAGAAAGTTCACACAAATTTTTTATTAAAGTGCAAAAACATAGGCTTTATAAATGCATATAGAGGTTTTAGTTTGGTTTGTGTTGTATTCTTTGATTGGATGGAACATGTGATCTTAGTGCCATAAAATTATTCTCATTTGAATAGAGCTACAACTAATACGAAGAAAAATTTGGGGTCTGATTGTAAAGTGTTACATTACAAGGTTTAAATAAAGAAAAGCCAATGTTAGGATATAGTCAAGAGAGATTGGTAATAAGTACGACATACCAACGTTACAAGTACTGTTTTTAATTACTTTCAGTTGCTTCTTGAAGTTTTATAGCTGGTACAAAAGTATATCAAACACAACTGCACTTGTTTGTAGTGCTTGTTATATTGAACAGGTTAAAAATAACTTCTAATTTGTTAGTTTTCTAAGTGTGTGTGTGCATGTACAAAATGTTTGTTTTTCAGTTGCTAAATATTTCTTTACTTGTTCAAATAATTTCAGTATCCAATCCCAGTGAATGTGATAGCAAATATACAAGAAAATTTGAAATGGACAGAAATACTGAACAAAATTTAAAATTATTTTTGTTTCGTTTTTGTTGACACCAGAACTTTCTCATTCTTGAAGTAACATTTTGATACTAATTTCTGTCTTAAACTTTTGTTACATGAATATTTCTTTTAGCAGTTTTATATATTTAAATGTAATTCTTCTGTGTATAAGGTCCGTTTATGTCGCAACATCCAATTATCAGTGAAATGGGAAAACATTTAAAAACAAGTTAAACTGAACATTTTTTAATGTACCCTGACATGTTTAACGTCCCTGGTATTATGTTTTTTGATTATTTTGCATGCTCAGTCAGTATGTAAATGTGATGTATCTCCTGGACAGCTTGTTGCACAAGTTAACTGAATGTTTTTCTTGTGCAATAAATTGTTCATAATTTTAACTCTATTTTAAAGAAATTTTCACTTTCCAAAAAGGTTTTTCGTTTAAGTGGTATCCATAAAAATTAAAATCCAAGAATGTTTTTTATTTCATCATCCAGAATTCTGGTTTGTGCATAATTGTTAAATTAACATCACTGTCAACCTACGTGAAGTTTCAATTGACCAATAAAAATTCTGGTTAATTGGTCAAGTTTGCAAAGGAGTTTATAGTGTGTGCACACATCATTGGTTAACCCTCCCTTCCAAAGAGCTGTAATTGTTTTGAGTAATTTTATTTTGTAGCATGGTGAGTTCTTGTAACAAGTCTGATTTTTATGTTGGTGAAATGCATAAGTATGGGTAACTTTTGTTTTAAATACAGGAAGTTATTGGACTTCCCTAACTGTAACATTAATGTGTAATTGTATGAAGTACAAAAAGGGTTTATTTTTTCCTATAATTTTGAAGGATTTAAAGTAAATCTTTTAAGTCATGAAACCCTTTTTTTTTATATCGATTCCATAAAAGGAATGGTAAATGTATTTGCATATAAGTAACCCTTTTCTTAAGTTCTTATTATGTGCAGAATATTTTTGAAAATATTTAGAATATCTTAAAACTAGTATTTCTGCACGTTTAAGAAAAAAAAGTATCAATTGTTGTTGATGTATGTAAGTGTGGACTTCTCACTGGTCTTTATATGTAACCAAGATAAACTTGTCACACCTGAGTTGATGACAGCAGTTTCAATTTGCATAATAAACAAAAAGAACTGTTGGCATTGGAACGTTAAATGTTCATCCTAATTGTAGATATGATGTGTACTGTAATTCTCTATTACCATCCCAACAAGTGAGGAAAGTTACCTTATGTGGCAGCTTTTCTAATTTAACTTGAATTTTCATCATAGATCTGTAATGATACTGGGCAGTAGTTGCATATATAATCTTTCTATATTCTTGCTTCTGCCCAAGATACTTGTTGTAGAAGTGGTTCTTTTGCTATCTTATCAGTTTTATTTTTGCCACAAACATCAAGTTTTTTTTTGTAGTATCCTAAGAAAAACTTCAATATTTTATTTGCTATTAACTGATTTCTTATCAGGAAGTGGATTCACCTGTTTAGCCTTTTTTGGAAATGTTTTCTGACTGTTGTATAATTATGAATTGTGTAATTTTGTGTATCCAGCAGTAATATCTACGTGTTAAAATTTCACGAAATTTAAAAATCTTTCATTAAGTTTTTCTATTTATCAAACACTTAAGTGCAATAAATACTTTCAGAGGTGTTGGGTTTGGCTCGCACTGAATTTCATTAGTGTGACCTACAGAGCATAACTGGTTAGTGCTATCATACCAAAATGATTTTTCCCAGCTTTGTAGTAGGGTACCAGAAATCTCCTTTAAAGTGAATGTACATATATATATATATATAGAATAATTCCTCTCGAAATGTAACTCGCATTCTTTGTTATTTGCAGTTTTCTGCCACTTAGAATACTTTGATTTTGAGAATTTAAAAAAAACATACTGTTTGGGATTTTTCTGAAAGTGGAAAAGTAAACCCTCTGGGGTTTATTGGTGGGATTTTGAGTTGGATAAATGCTGTAGGTAACTTTTAGTAAAACCTCTGGGGTTTATTGGTGGGATTTTGAGTTGGATAAATGCTGTAGGTAACTTTTAGTAGTAAAGTTGGATAAATGCTGTAGGTAACTCTGGGGTTTATTGGTGGGATTTTGAGTTGGATAAATGCTGTAGGTAACTTTTCATTTAAAACTGCACTAATTTCATCTCTTAACTTTAGTACTAATCTTATTTCAGTGCATTCACATAACTCTAGCAACATGCAGTGCACTGTTAGAAGATTCGAAACCTGTAAGTTTATACAAGGGTGAAACAGTAGCACTTGGATTTAGCATGAGAAAGTTGAGGGTACACCTGAAGTTTTTCTTCTAGCCTCTAGAATTTGCTTTAAGCCCCAAGCACAAAGTTCTATTTTAAAAGAAGGGGGGGGGGACCTTTAGTGAATGGATGTGCATTCCAAATAATGGGCTGTTCTTAGTAAAACTACCAAAAAATTATTGGTACATAGAATTGTCAAGTGAGACTTGCAAATGTTATAACAAACTGTTCATTACAGTAGTATTTTTTTGCAGGTTTTATTTATTCATTCAGTGTTTTTTATAAAACTTTTATCAGATTCTAGTTACAAACTTAACTCATCAAATATTCTTCTGCCATATTCTGTGTTTATTTTAAGGGACAGTGCTTTATTTTTCTACTTGCAAACTTTCGTGTCTTAGCACTGAGTAGATGAATCATAAAATGGAAATGCAAACTTGAGGTCTGAGAATTTTTATATTAATGCTGTGTGACATGGTGTTTGATAGTAGGCATGTATGTACATACCCGTGACAGTAAAGTGATTTTTGCGAATCTTATTGAGGTGGTATTTGTTTTTATTTATGGTAAAATATCTTCCTATCAACCCCTACATTCAGATTAACATTCTGAACTACAGTTTAAACATTACCAGAATCTTAAACTGGTTTGTGCACTTCTGATAAAATAATTTTAAAAGGAACATTTAAAACAAATATAAACTTTGAACAAAATAATGACTCTTGCAGTTTCTGCAATTTTGGGGTTGAAAGTGGTCTACTAGTTGGGGTTCTGAGTTGATACATACTACCAAAGTTATAATTTTAAAGTCAATTACTTGGTCACTGATGCATTAGAAATGTGATTGTCAAATCCCAGCATTTGATTAGAGTTAATGGTAAGATGATTTGATTTTGTCTTTGTTTCAAAATTAGTAATAGCTAATGCAAATGACCCTCTGATAACTTTGCTAAATTCAAACATCATAACGTACCTCTTCTAACAAAATCTCTTGTCCCATGTGTGAGCTACATCCTATACTAGACACTTAGCTTACAAACAGATATTGCATGAATAAGGGTAACATGCGAGTTTTATAATTCCTTTTGGAAATGTTAAATTTTTTACATGGAGCAGAATTCAATTTTTAAAATCTAAAAGTACAACATGGTAAGTTAAGGTTTTTACTCACTCTGAAGAATGGTTTGGTCCCAGAAACAATTTTTTAAAAGTTTCAATGGTTCCCTAAAGGGTCTTTAGTGGGTGTGAGAAGTACTGAAATACTTTAAACATTTGGAGTACACATTTTGGGTGAAGTAACTTGTGACAGATGTTTGGACTAAATGCTAATCTATTACACCAACCACAGATTACCTTAAAAAAATCTTAATTTCATATTTAAGAAAGGACAGTGATTGGGGTACTCAGATCTGTAGATCATGGGTTAGACTTTTATCTGTGAATATCCTTGTCTTTCAACCATGGGAAGGGAGCAGCATTATAAAATTCAGTGGTCAATGTAATGCACTGTCAACACTCAATGTCAGTTTTGTACAAAATTCAAAGTAACTTTTCTTTGTTAGGTGTTTAAAATTAATTCAAACTGTTGGTATGTTTTCAGAATATTCAGTAACTGCTGTGGTAAAGCATTGTAATCAAGATGAAGGAATATTAAAGTCAGAGGTAAGGATACTTAGAACCAAACTGAAAATTATCTCTATTGTAATAGTTGTACCTTATATATCTTTTTTGGGAGAAGTAATATAGGTAGTGTGATGTTTCTTATGTAGTGGCTGTTAAATACTTCACGAGGAATAATTATTGCTTCTATAATTGAAGACTTGTGTACAAATATTTGGCTTTTATTCAGCTAATCAATGGATGTCATTACAGTAGATGAAAACAAAAAAATACAAGCCTGTATTACTAACAAAACTAAGCACTAAAGAATACAAAACATTTCGAAACTAATGAATCGCCTAACGGGAAAAGTATGAACAGTCACTCATTATATCGGGTTAAAACATTATAAACTTTACAATAACGAGGAATGGTCAAACAATGTTTTGTTCACATTTCCACTACATGTTAATCTGTAGTGTGACTGACTTTTGTAAACTTTGTATATTTAAGTGTATACAAAGAAGGTTCAGTGTCTTCCCTCATCATAAAGCTGTTGGATAAAGCTTAGGAACACCGACTGGAACAACTTACAGTAATGACCACAGACTATAAAAAATCCATTGTAGCACCTGTTCATTCACAGATGCCTTTAATATCTTTTATTGGATGTGCTTTGGCTATGTGGATTTGAACCAAACCATATTAAAGCTTGTTTTTGATGCTTAGAATTTGTTTTCAATATAAAAGATAAAAGGGGGCCTGGTGATCCCAGAAGTTAGGTTTTTTGTTTCTTTTATTATTAGTTGACTTCCATACAAAGCCACAAATAACTCTGACCCTGTTGCTATTTCAAGGTTATGCAAAAACTGAAAATGATAAATGTAATTGATATTCTGTCATTCATACAAAACTGATTAAAAAAAATCACATTTTAAAAACTAGTTTATACTGAATAAATAGATGTAATACAAGCGAGTTACACTTCATAAATTAGTCTTGGTGCCCCAACTTTCAATACAGATCTGTCATTCTACACGAACCAGTAACATAGAACTTCTGGTGCAAGTAGTGTTAGTTAAAACCACAGTCCACAAATGAAAGAAAAAAAACATTTAAAACAATGACAAAATATTTCAGACCTGGAAGTGAAATAAATATAGGATTTTAAATAGCAAAATTATGCTATAATTTAATGAGTTGTTCGAGAATTGTATTGTACAATATTTAAATTGGGGGTTTTTGTAAAATTTTGTCACTTTAGATCCAGATGTGAAAAGGATTACACTTGCCTGTTGACTACAGTAAAAAGTGTTGAAATAACTTGCATGTAGATGCTGTACGTTAATTCTCAAATATCTAACTGATGAAATACTCTGAATAAACATGAGTACAAAAAGGTTGAAGAATACAAGTTAGTATTAAGGTGAAAGATACCTCAATGTCTTAAACTGCCATATAAACCCTTCAGTTGGTGTAAAAAGTGTGTGTGTACACAAGATAAGGGCAGTCCCTCATGAGGAAGATCTTGGCATTAAATATAATTTCCCTTTTTCTCAACCCTGAAGCTGGGCAGGGCCAGGTGATTAGGGTTCTCAGCTTGTAATCTGAAGATTGTGGGTTTAAATATCCATCACACCAGACATACTTGCTCTTTCAACTATGGGAGCATTGTAATGTTATGGTCAATCCTACTGTTTGTTTGCAAAAGAATAGTCTGAGTTGTTGGTAGGTGGTGATGACTAGCTGCCTTCCCTCCAGTTTTACACTGCTCAATTAGGGATGGAAAGTGCAGATAGCCCTCATATAGCTTTGAACGAAAATTCAAAACAAATTCTAACCCTTTCAGACCTAAACTTTTTCCGTCATATTCAACAAATTTTATTTTCTCTTAACTGATGTTCTAATTACTTTGTAGTTCAGTTCATGTTAATTAAACATGAGCATTTTGGTTAAAAGTTTGTTGTTGGGCTATATTTATTCAGTAAATAGACTCAGCTCGGGTGACAAATATTAATGAAGTGGAAGTCCTGTTTGTGAATCTACACTTGTGTATGCTGTGTAATTAGGATGGTTGACTTAACATGTAGAGAAACTGATCTTCACAGACCAGCGATTCACAACATTGTGAGGGCATTCTAGTGACCACTCAGCCGTTTCTGTCAATTAACAAATTTTCACTGCTGGTTAACAGAACATGCAACTCCAAAGAGTTTGTCAGGTGAGGGGCTATAAACACTGATGCCAAGGTTAACTGTGTAATAAATACTCTAGTGCACTTACTGCACAGTGATATAAATAATAACTAACCCCATGTCAGTCAAGGTTATGAAGAGGAAAGATTTGTAGATAGTGTTGTATGTACCTATATAAATATTTTTGTGCAAGTGTAGGCACAATACATAATTAGTGTGTTACTCGTACTTAAAGTGCATCATGCTTTTAAGTTTACTGTAAATCTTCAGGCCCACACCTATTGGATGAATTTAGTTTATAAAGTTAACCCTAATGTCAGTGTCTTAGGCCTTGTAAATTGATGCCAGGAAGATACCTGCTGTCAAAAAAAATGGTTACTTTATGTAGTTTCTTTCAGAGAAATAAAAATAAATTGAGACAAAATGAATGGATATCCTTGTTTTGCTGTTTTGTTTTGACTTTTATGCTCTTAAATGAACTCCAAATTAAGCTTCAAAATGGGGCATTCAGAAATGCAAAGATTCTGGGAGCCTCCAACAGCTTCTGGCTTTTAGGGGTAAATTTAGTCCCAGAATCTAATGTTTGGATATTTTTTTAATCCAGGCTAAGTAAGATCTACCCCTGAAAGACTGAAGTAGAAGACCTTATGAAAGACGTAAGCAAGATGGAAAAGATGTTTTACACCCCCGAGAGAAGCTGTAAGTCATTTTTGTAAAGTTTCTATGAAAAATACAGTTGTATGTTCATGCACACTGGAAAGCAAGTGCACTTTTTTTTTTTTATTATTACTATCATTATTATATAAACCTGATCATGAAAAGTGTATCATCACCTCTTGACAATAGTTAAATTTTGGTTATTAAAATTTTAATTTTTCCTCTTGTTTAACAACAATTTGTAAATAAAAATAACAGTAAGCAGGAAATACGAAGCATTCTAACCTTTTCATGAGTTCAGTGTCAAAAATACATGATAAACTTTGGGTATTTCGTGTTTTATTCACAAGAAATAAACTAAACATGGAAATGTAAGGTAAAAAACTTAAAATATTACATGTATGTGTGTATATATGAGCCTACCTTCGTTAAGTTTATAATGTAAGAGAATCAGACTGTTTGAACAAAAAAAATTGCATTTCACCTTGGACGAATTTTTTCATAGAAAAACTTCTGTCCTCTGTCCTGAAGAATTCCATTTTTTTCCAGTCAGAGTTTTTTTCTTTATAGAATGAAACTGTTTCAAAGCAAACTCATAAAACTCATTTTCCATTCTCCATATGTTAGAACTCCTAATTTTCTGAATAGTTTCTGGAATAGGGTTAACTTTGTTGTAGGTTTTCCTTAAATGAGACTTCTTTCCTGTTAGAATAAAGTTTTAAACATTACAACTGTTCTGATAACAGTGTCAGAGTAACATGCACTTACCTAATAAAACCTGTATGGCTTATTTTCAAATTATCCCTTATTAAGTAGCTCTAAATTTAAATGAGTCTACCCCTAAATACATTTGAGAAGCTTGATTGAATAATTTAAAACAAAAGAAACACAGACAAAAATATTACAAAAACAACCAGGATTTGGTAATAAAACAATTTAAGGTAATGTTAGTCAGTCAGATAATTATTGACTGTTACTGCCACTCTGACGTAACAACCTCATGAACTCGTAATTAAATTGCACATTTGGGTGAAATCTGCCCAACACCTTTAGAATGTGATTTTCAAAATTTATAAAAACAACATGCAATTCTGCTTGTAGATTTATTTTAATGTTTCAATCATAAATGTTCTGCGTATTGCTCACCTGCTAAGAAGCATGCTATGTGCTTTGCAGTTTGTGGGCAACACGTTGAACATTTAAAATACGCCACCTCACCATTTTCCATGAAGCATACAAAACATCTTGTCTGTTATAAAGATGGTCGTGTATCACAAACCTCACCAAGTCTAATTTTTATACTTTGTATAAATGATACTAACCTTCTCTGAACTGTTGGGTGGCACCAAGGAAAAATCTTGGAATAATAGCTTCCAACACTGCTACAAAATCTTTGAGTTCTTCTGTGACACCAACCAACAGGTAATGTTCCACGAGGTTCTGTTTGGCCTGGACCAGAGCCCATTCATTTCCTGGCTGCCTGTTAAGTTTTTATTAATTCTATTACATTCACAATATTATAGTAAAAAACAGAGTTCCATTTATTGGCTAAAACACAGTCTCAACCTAATTTCAAAAATACATGCATTTTTACTTTTCCAGTGATTCAGAAATGAAATGGAACTTGGTTTCTTTACATCCAAAGAAATTGTAGATTACTTACAGCTTAATTGTTTCATCTGGTACTGTGAATCTTTTCAAAATGTAAATTTTTATGTTATAGAAACATGACCTATTTTATCAAACAAAACAGTTTGAAAGCAGAGATCAATGTACAATCAATTTTAAAACTTTTGTTTCCTACCTTGATAGAAACAGAAACAAATGCATAATTTCTTTTCAAATACCAGGTTGAAATTTTTGTTTTCTGTTTTATTAGGTCCAAGACTAATTGGCAACAATAAGTAATTATTTTTGTCACAATTCATTAGTATTAAGCCTATTACATTTTTAAATGCTACATTCTTAACTTAGTAGCTTTGGTATTTTAAAGAATTGGAATAGTGTATGATGATAAATTCCAACCATGTTATATTTCTCCAATGCTGATGATGCATTTTGCACAATCCA
This sequence comes from Tachypleus tridentatus, assembly GCF_004210375.1. NCBI lineage: Eukaryota > Metazoa > Arthropoda > Merostomata > Xiphosura > Limulidae > Tachypleus > Tachypleus tridentatus. Next base: position 19,594,923 of record NC_134834.1, read on the forward strand.
GAGCTATTCATTGGAAGTTGGGATATAACAAATGCAGTACTTGTCAGAATGTGATTTATATAAGGCATTCGAAGTAATAACAGCTGATATGTTGAGCAACATAACTAACTATTCTTTGTCTGCTTGTAAAAGGCATACACTCCACAACATGAAAGTTAAACTACAGATGCTGTCTTTAGCAGAAACAAAATTTGTGTCACACTCAATATCCCAGGTTTGTTTCTTAGAGTTAATCTAACCTGCTTAAAAACAGTAAAAATTTATTAATTAAAAAAACTGTTATTCTTGAAATAAAATTTTCTGTTTCAATTACAACTGATTTTTGAAATTACCAGCAGTCCACGTGAAGACCGCAGAAGAAAGGTATCTGAAGCCACATGTTCTCTGGACTGCAGTCCTTCTCTTCTTGTTTCACGCAGTCATCAAATGTCTGTGAGTGAGAGATTACGTTTTTCTAATTCACTTCATGATGGTCTACCTTATGCAGAGTTTGAAATAAATATCCCAGTTTTAACAGCAGAATTACTGACTTACGAATCAAATTGCTTGTAGGTCAATGACTGTTGAGTACAAGGTTCCAAATAACACAGAAATGACGCCCAAAATAATTATACAGGGTGTTTGGAAAGTCACTGTACACTTATATATTTATTAACAGACATGTTTCAATATAGAATACAGGAGGTAAATATGAATGACAATTATAAGCAATGTTGAAAGTGACCCCTGCTGGCATCAATACAGGCCGAGATCCTTCTTATTTTGTTTCTAAACACCGCTATCAGTTTGACTTGAAACAGACTGAATAAAATATGATTACAAAACTGCACAGTGACTTTCTGAGCACCATGTAGAACAAAAACACCATTAACCCCAGTAATTACTGCTGAAGTACCTGACATATGTTTATACAGTTTCTGTATTGGATCCTTGAGTGTTGTAATCTGTAAAAACATAAAATTATTTAACATACTACAATATGTCAATCACATAGGTCAATAAATCCTGGATTTTTTTTTTAATTTGCAAAATATATGTAATGATGGATGTTTTCAAGTTTTGCAAAATACATGAGGCAAAGATTTTTCAGGATTAGTGAATTCCATATTTAAATCGATAAAAACAAAATGAAAGTTAACGAAAACAGTTTACTTACAAACTATTAATGTGTAGAATGGTCTTGTATTATATATATATATATATAGACTGCAAAATCATTCATGGGCTTTGAAATATGTTTTTGTAATTAAAAATGAATAAGAGACGGCTAAGTAAAATTGGGATACATAGAACACATTACAATCATGAGTTATGTCTTTCAATTTTCATTTAAAAAAAAAACGTATTTAAGGCTGTATTACATAGAGTAAACTATTTTTAATTAAACATCCACAGAAATTTAAAAAATTTTAAAGTGAACAAAATTAAGCTTAGAATGTTTATGAACACAACACTGAATATTTCTGTTTTCTCACACAAACTTGAAATTTTTGCTTTCTGGTGTTAATATGTACATCACCCGTTCTGCCTTTACACACCGATCTTAACAACTGAAAATGTAACTCACCATGGTGTTTCCCTTTTTCTTACGAATCGCATGAGGACGAAAATTATCCCCGTAACGAAGAAAATAGTAATATGACACTAATCGATCTAGAGGTTTTCGTATTACGTTGATATAGATGGGTCTCTGTGTGGATCCAAACCTTTGGGAATAAATACCCAGTTATAAATGTATTTTTGTCTCAGAGGAAGAGTTTTGTGGTCAGGTTTAATAAAAAAAAAAAAAAAAATTGGTTACTACAATCGACAAAACTTATACTTACACATACTTTAAATACTCTGTATTTATTTAAAAACAATATGAAATGGTGATATGGAGTTACTCTCACAAAAACAAATTTTTGTTGTTCCTACTGAACATTTATTATTCAATATTCTTTCATAAAACTTTCTATAATATACAATGAAGTTGTATGTACTTATTTTATTGAAAGTGAAATTTAGGGAACTTAAAGAAAAAAACAGTAAAAGTTGCGAGAAAAACACGTTTGGTGTTGATTGGTCTGTTATGTGCCAAGTTACACAAGATATTTCTGTATGTGGCTTGGCATGGCCAGGTGAGATAAGGCATTCAGCTCATAAGCTGAGGGTCGTGGGTTTGAATCCACATTGCAACAAACACGCTCGCCCTTTCAGCCATGGGGGTGTTGTAATGTGATGGTCAGTTTCACTATTTGTTGGTAAAAGAGTAGCCCAAGAGTTGGTGGTGGATGGTGATGACTAACTACTTTCCCTCTAGTCTTACACTGCTATATTAAGGATGGCTAGCCCTTGAGTAGCTTTGTGCAAAATTCAAAACAAAAGAAAGAATTTCTGGATGCCTAGTGCAAGGATCAAACCCTAAATCTTAATAAAATTTTCTGTTTTCTTATATATTTTAAACAATAAACTCTTGTTACATATAAAGAAGGTGGCCACTTAGCATGCTTTTTGGCCAATTACTGAACTTTTTATAATAACATACATGAAACTTTCTAAAATATTCTATTTCATATTAATTCCACTTATGAATAACAAAGTAGTGTACCAGGTCTTCTTCATTTTCATCTCCATCATAAAATCAAATTGTAATCAGTTGTCATTTAAACACTGAATTTCTTACATTTAAGAGCTTTACACATGAAGTTAAGGTTCCATTAATGTCATTAATCACTTCTTTACCTCTGAAAGTTCAAAAATGCAAAATGTCCATGGTAAAGTGCAGGTTTCTTGTCCTCCCAAGTTGTAACATTTTCTATGAACCTTCTCTAGAAGATAAAAAATATAAATGTTATTCAGTTTAATCACTACATGGGGTGACCTTAAGGGTGTTAGTCTGTTTGTTTTTTATTGCAAAACCTCACTGGGGCCATATGCTGTGTGTACTGTGGGAAATCAAACCCTGAATACTAGCATTATAAGGCTATAAACTTACCACTGACACACTGAAGGATAGCACCAGAGTGAACTAATGTGCTTTGGGTACTTTGTCTCTGATATTTAAATTGTAATAGTAAATGATAATTCACTTTGTGGATGAGATCTCTTAAATTATTGCTATTGTTTATATCAACTCAAAATGATTATTTCTGTAAAGTCTAAATAATGGAAAACAATCTGGGTGCAAGTCATCATTAGGTTCAATGTATTGCTTACTATACATGGAGATAAGGAATAATTATATTTGGATTACAAATTTCAAAAAAACCAATTGTGATGGGATGTGAGAATAATTACCTGTTGTGAATTGAGTTGATCAGATGTTGCAGAATTTTTGAATGTTCAAGGTAAACATTTCTTATAGAAAGAAAAGAGTAGATGTAAGTATAAAAAAACAAACAGGTTGGATCACAAAGAGTTTGAGATACAATTAAGGAAAAGTACAAACAGTTTAAGAAAGTTAAATTGACTGGTACAGCAGGAGATTTAGAAGGTCATAGAATATCAAGAATGTTAGTGAAACAGGAAATTAGGACATCGTAAAGGATATACGAGAAAAGGTTGGATGGAAGTGTGAAAAGTAACAGGATTTCTTTAAATACATTAAGGGTTAGAATGGAGGTAGGACCCTTCAGGGATGATAAAGGATGGCTAATATCTGATGATTATAAGATGGCTGGGTTATTAATTTTCGTTTTTTACTAATCACGATTTAAGCACTATTCCACATAAATGGATAAGTTGATATCTGAAACCAGGATCAAACAAGATGACTGCATTAATTCTGAGCTGGTTAAGAAAAAACTGGGAAGTTTGGAAAAAACGATACAGATTCTAGGCCAGATATGATTTCCCCCAAGGTTTTGGAAGAAAGTTAAAGATTGGATATATGAACCACTTACTACTGTTTGTTTTATCAGTCCTTGAATAGTGGGCAGATACTAGAGGATTGGAAGTTAGCTAATGTAACTGCTCTTTTCAATGGAAGTGATAAAAATTGTCCCAGTAATTATAGGCCCATTAGTTTTACGTCAGTTGTAGGAAAAGGTTTGGAAAGTTTGATTTAAAAAAAAAGCTTTGCAAATTCATTTAACAAAGTTCAGAAATTTACTGAACAGTCAACATGGTTTCACTGAGGGAAAATCTTGCTTTACAAATCTTTTGACATTCTTTGAAAAGTTTACTGTTTATATAGATGAGGGTAACGGTGTAGATTTGGTGTATCTGGATTTTCAGAAAGCATTTGGCAAGTTGCCACATAAGGTTTGTAAAAATTAAAAAGAAGCTATCTCTATAGGTACGGGGGTTAAGTTTGCAAATTTGATAGAAGAGTGGCTGGATGGAGGGAAGCAGTATTTTTACAAATAGAGTTTAGTCAAACTGGATTAATGTTATAAATTTTGAACCTCATGACTCAGTCTTAGGACCATTACTCATTTTGACTTACTTCAGTGATACAGATGAAGGAATAATCAATAAATTACTTTAATTTACGGATGACAGCAAGGTCTTGGGTGTTGATGGCTGTGAAGAGGGTGCTTCCGATTAATAAAAGGATTTAGATCATTTAGTGAGTTGGACAAATAAATGGCAGATACGTTTTAATTATAATAAATGCAAAATAGTGGATGTGGGTTATCATAATTACAATATGGATGGGAATGTCCTTAACAATCTTATGAAAGAAAGACCTAGGTGTAATAGCTGATCAGACTCTAAAGCCATCCCACCAGTGTGTTGCTAGTGGTAGGACATGTAGGATTTTACGTTGTATCTAAAAAAATATTGAATATAAGTCTAGAGTGGTTATAATCTCCTTGCGTAGGTCACTGGTTAGGCAGTATTTGGAATATTGTGTTCAGTCTTGGGTTATTTACCTGAAGAAAGAAATTAAATTGTTGGAAAGGGTTACTAAAATGGTGCCTGTGATGGAGGGGTTATACGAGGACGGGTTGAAATTCTCAAATAGTTTTCTTTTGAAAAAAGAAGAATTGGGGGGGGGGGATATGATTGAGGTATTGATGCATCATTTTTGTCATTACCAGATAGTTAAAGATATTTAGGAAAATTCATGGGAATTTTTGTAAAACTAAACACTACAACAGTAGGCATGTAGAGGCATTTTGTCATTGCAGGAGACACAGAACTTCAACCTATAAACCTATTTTCAAATTACCATCATCAGAACAAGGTCCACAAAAAGAAATGTTTATCATTGATAAAGTCATCACTCAAAAGTAAAAATAATCCATATAAGATTTATTAATAAATTAATTAATTAACTCTCAGACAACTTGCCATTAAACTTATTAAGCTGTACATGTGTAGATTATTGTAAAGCAACATACATTATCCAGTGTTACTTATCTGTAAAATAAGAAATGCTTGCCTAGTAATGTTATATAACCAGTAGAGAAAAACATATAAATTAGTGGTACTATATTACAAAGGTGTATTACAGATTTGAAAGTAAAAATGTTATCTATGTGATGTGCTTATAACCACACAGGAAATCAAACAAAAATTAATAATAATTGGAAAATGAAATTTTGGGACCCACATAATAGTCCTGATAATTCTTACCTTTATAAAATGTCACTAGAAGCTTACAGTTGTGACACCAAAGTGCTCAGCCAGCCTCAGTGAGTGGACAACAAATCGGAAAATTAGATTTGGTATTAAAAATGTAAAGCCAATGCTCTTAAGAAAAGAGTTCTCGTACGAGACAATTATTTTGGAGTGATTACTGATACATTCTATTGAGTATTTGGAAATTAACTAAGTATGTTCTGGACTCTAATTAAGGAACTTTCAAGTTTTAAGCATAATACTTTACAGTAATTTTGTTAAACCAAAAATATTTTATGCCCATCAGTGTAATCTGGACCAACTCTCTTACATCTTAAGACACAGTGAAAGGTTAATATTTGGCTTGATTTCAATCGATCTAGAATAACTGTCTGAGTGATAACAAATGACATTTTTGCCATCAAGTTTATTCTGATATTCTATTGTAACTGAGTCATGCAAGAATAAACAAACTTGCACACCTTCAGCAAAAATTTAAACTTTCAGTTTAAAGTAGTTGTGACTAAGTAACTAACAAAATCAAATACTTTTTCACACGAAACAGTTAATCATGTGTACAAGAAAATAAATTGGGTCAGATGGTGTTAATATTAAAATCATGTTGCTTACTTAATAGTGTTACGTGAAATCTCTTTCACAGTGCTAATGGGCCCGGCATGGCCAAGCATATTAAAGGCGTTCGACTCATAATCCAAGGGTCGCGGGTTCAAATCCCGGTATCACCAAACATGCTCGCCCTTTCAGCCGTGGGAGCATTATAATGTGACGGTCAATCCCACTATTCTTTCGTAAAAGAGTACCCCAAGAATTGGTGGTGGGTGGTGATGACTAGCTGCCTTCCCTCTAATCTTACGCTGTTAAATTAGGGACAGCTAGCGCAGATAGCCCTCGAGTATCTTTGCGCAAAATTCAAAAACAAACAAACACAGTGTTAATATTAAAATGATGAATTATTTAATATGCTTTTAAGTAACATCACATATATTTTGACAAATAATATACAACAAAACAGTAATGTCACCTGATCAGTCAGTAACATTATGTATATTTTTACAAATAATGTTGATATAAATATCATACATTGAAACCATATCCTCGCCTGATCAGCCAATAATGTCACACATACGGTGATGTTAGTATCATACAACATAACAATAATCTTACCTGATCAGTCAGTGACATCACATGTACATTCCGGGTTGTGTTGATATGAAGAACATAAAACTTGTTTTGTTTACAAAGATCATAAGCCAAACCCATCAAACTGGTGCTTGCTGTTTTAGGTACCCTGTTATAAATGACAACCGAATCGTTGAACAGATCTTTTGGACTCTCAGCACGTCTACTGACAGAACCTGATACGTATGTTTTCTTATCGTGATCCAAACACTTCAGTCGAAGTTCATTAATAGTGGAATCTGGAATATAAAGTGAAATATTTTATTGTTGACCAGTATATTATTACAAATAAGACTGTGATAGAACTAATAAGTTGTGTTTTCAATTACAATTGCCAAAGCATTAGATGGTTAATAACATCTTGGAAGTAATAACTATACAGGTATCTGATCACTGTTTTCAAACTGGTGTTCTTGTTGCATGTTCTGAAGAGTAAAAAAAAATGTGTTAAAGTTTATAAAAGTAAAAATAAATTATTTTAATAATTCTTTGGTGTTTTTTTTTTAAATTTTGCCCAAAGCTACTCGAGGGCTATCTGCACTAGCTGTCCCTAATTTTGCAGTGTAAGACTAGAGGGAAGGCAGCTAGTTATCACCATCCACCACCAACTCTTGGACTACTCTTTTTACTGATGAATAGTGGGATTGACAGTCACATTATAATGCCCCCACAGCTGAAATGATGAGCATGTTTGGTGTGACAGGAATTCGAACCCGCGACCCTCGGATTATGAGTTATTAATTCTAAGAATGTATATATATCATGAAACCTTTAAATAAAAACTATTTTTACATCTCGTAAAAGGTGTTAAGCTTATGCTAATATGGTGTTTGTTAAATACATGGTGCAAGACTGTCAGCACTGTTCTATATGAATAAACAGTAGCTGTTAAGTTAGTTTTAACAATATTCTACACTAGATGGCACTAATGTGAACTACATAAAATACAGTTATATTGTTTAGGCTTTCTGTCATTAATACTTAAGTGTTTATCATGTGAAACTCATTGAACATTGTAATAACTGTTGCAACTCAAATGAAGTTAAGGTTAGAAAAACATTTAAAGTTGAAACTATAAAAATGTTACACCTAGCATTTATGAGTCTTTAAAAACAACTTATTTTTGTATAGGTAACTTTTAAACAGTTAATTGTATGTTCAGAGATTTTTATGGCAACTATCTGACATGAGCGTTTTTTTCTTAAAGTTTTGTGTAATTACAGTTTAGCATCAATAAAAAACAAGAATGTTGAAAATATATTTTTTTCTCCTATGTTACTTTGACCAGTAATGTAGAGAAAACGTAGAAAACATATGTAACAAAAAGGTGAGCCATAATTGTCACTTACCTAATTTTTTTATTATCTTATCCTGATAAGAGATCTTTTTTAAAAAATGAGAAGACAGAATAGTGAAAACAGTCAACAGCAAGACAACAATCAACTGTTTCATCTGCCACATCTGCAAGAATTTCAGTGAAATTAGACAAAACGGCAGTGTTAACAAACATCTTCATGAAAACTTAAAATATGCTAACTTGTGTTATTAGTTTAACAACAACGAAAAGCAAGTTTTGTATATATGGTCATTATCAGTAATGGTTTTTTTCCCTCACTCTCTTTTAAAAAAAACAACCATATCCTCTGTAAAATATTTTAGGTTCATCTTATTAACTTCACCAAACTAAATGATGAACAGGACTGGTATTGTAACACAGTGAGTACTGATTTAAAAAATCAAACTGCTGTTGTTAATACTGGGAGTAATGAAACTGTGACATGCTGGCATAACATAACTTTATTTATTTAAAAATTTTAAACATGGTTAGTTTCTAGACTGTAATTGCAATAACAGGCATTACAAAAATTCATTACAATTACCTCATTCTGTATTTTTGTTCTCTGTAGTAGGTAATGTTTATTGTGCCTGAGAGGACATTGCAGTATTATATAGTATCCCCTTTACCTGTCAAGTTAACAGTGAATTAAACATAACAACCAACTAATACTGTAAGAGAACATAGATCATGAGGTGAAACTGTTAAATGGACTAAAACAAATTTATTTGACGAGTTAGGCACACTTTCTTTTAGTGTTTCTACTAAGAGATTACGTTACGTTTAGTTCAATGGATGTCAAGAGATGGAATGCTTGGGTCTAAGCACAACCTTGTTTACCTTTTGCTGTATTTTCTTTTTGTTTGTTGAACAATAGGTTCTTACACAAACTGTCCAGTATACATTTATTTTACACACGCACACACACCTGAAAGATCCACTTTATCTAATCAGAATAAATCTCATTAGTATTTCCTGAATACATTTGTTGTTCTTTCTGGACCAGCTTTCCTAATATTTGTCCAGAATTCATTAGGTTTGATCTAAAAAATACCACAAAAACCACATATTTCGAGCAAATTGAACAATTTCTACAAAGGTATTATTAATTTATTTCAGTTAGAGTACTTTGGTTTACACATGGAAGCTTCAGGTTGTATGTTAATATCATTCGTGCTTTCAACGAGTCTGTTTATAAACTTAAATTACAATCAGTTTGTGTCTATTTAGTCTAAAGACGAACAGAGAATTGTGATATCTTAAGTTTGAATGTATTTTGATAATCATCTACTTTGGTTCTTAGAAAAACGTGTGTGTGTTATCTTCTTGCAAAGCCACATCAGGCTATCTGCTGAGGCTACTGGGGGGATTTTAGCGTTGTAAATCTGTAGATTACCGCTGTACCAGCGGAGGACTCTTCGAAAAATATTTTAATGTAATATTTTCTATCAGTAAGTTCGTGTAAAATAACTTTATAAGAACAAAACCTACATAAATATATATAAAGTACTCTGCCAGTTAATAAACAAGGTTTAACTACTTTTAACTTGAAAAAATTACATAAACTTTCATCTACACTTTCATAGCTTGTAATTTTGCCTTTTAAATTTAAATACGTTGCCTCCACTTTAATCTTTTCAGACGCCTAACAAATTATTGTCAACCGATTTGTCCTAACCAATCAAAATCCTTCTAAATTTTACCATTTTATACAAGCAAGTATGGAATTAAAGGGTACGTCAAGTTACCAGTTTTTATATCGAACTCAGGTTTACTTACAAAACTAAGTTATCTGATGTTTCCTTAAAAACAAGTTTCACAAGTACTCCTCTTTTCTATTAAAAAAAAAAAAATCCAACTAGTCTCTTGAGCTTAGCTTTTCAAAACTAAGATAAAGTACGTACTACTTGGCGATAAAGAAAAAAAACAAAAAACTTTGTACTTGGCCGTGACTGACTGCCTATGTTGTTCTTCCAAGAAAATATTCTCAGGGTACGATCGAAACAGTACCACGTATACAAAATGATATTAAAGAAGCTTAGGGTAGCTCCTTTCCCGCTGTATGCTCCAACCCTAACAGTTTTTCTCAAATTTATAACCAAAAATGAGCACTTTAATAATTTACACTATGACATTACCTCTTTATGATATTTTCAAATGCTTTAAAACTGTTTAACATGACTTTCAGAGAACAACGATGTTCCATGCTCTCACATGTTAGTAGATTATTTAACTTTTAATACTTTTGTTCATTACACGTTCAGTTTAAAATGTTTACTTCACCATTCTTTACTATACTAATATATAATATTTACATATTTGTTTCTTCTACAACAATAATTATAAGTGTCACAACTGTCTTCTTAACTCAATTACGTCATCTGGTTTTAGAACTTTCCACATATGTGTAAGCAATACATTAGTATACAAGTAATTTGTCATATGTCTCACGCTGTCAAAACGACTTACAAAGTATAAATTCCAAGCATTTTATATACGTTTAGTTAGGTATATTACAGTCTAAATATTAAATTAACAGCTTAAATACAAAGAAAGGGAAATCACGAGTAAAAATCGATAAATAAAAGTTAAAGTAACGACTAGTTTAATATAAATATAAAAAGGTTCATATACTAGTAAATTTCCAAAAAGTGGTATTCCAATATAAACTTCTTATCACTATGAAGATTTATCATCACAAAACAGTTCAATTTAAAGTTTAAATAAAAGTTTCTGAATATAGTACATCTCAAGTTATTTCTTAGCACCTTAACACGTTTTAGCATATAACTTTTGCACTTCTTTCGTTGATAACATGCATATAAGTAATGAAGGAACATTTACCGTTACAATGTTGCATGAATAGGCCTTTCCATGAAAAACAGAAATTCATTTGCAAATTTCACCTTTCCAGTTTATGACATTTCACATAATGAACAGCTCACAACAGTGATCCAACTAACGAACTCACTATCACTTAATTTGTTCAGATCTTGTCTGATGATCCTGTAAGTCTTATAACCTTACATAAAATATTTAGTTTATAAAAATTAAACTCCTAAAATTTATGCATGTGCGACTATGGGTTGAAGCTATTCACACACCCGGACTATGTTACGGTTTCTTCTCCCATAGCCCCAGTGACATCAGAAACCTTTACGCTGTTCCCATGCCGCAAGCTTTAACTGTCTCTTAAAACATATCCGAAAGAAAAAAAAAAAGTACTTGATAACTGACATTTGATAGGTTCTCAACCCCAGCTGTATAAACGGTCGTTAATAAAGTACAGAAACAAAGAGTTTTATTCACTGAAATTGTGTTACAACGCATATTGTGATTCGTAAACAAACCCAATTGTTAACAATCAATGTTCCACGAATTCGGCAATTTGTATGCAATTTATTTGAAAAATACAGGGAGCATCTAAGAAATTATGAATATATTATTATTACTGATATACAGTTATTCAAATTGTGCTACACATTATATTACACAATTAAATTATGCCACAATAACTTTTCATCATCCAGGTGCGTGTGATTTCATAAAATACAAATAAAAACAAAATATTCATATATAAATCGTAACAGTTTTACGTTGTATATCCATTTTAAAAGTGTACAACACTGAAAGCCAACGGATCAGTCTCTGTGCAGTACTGTTTTACAAACGTTGTTACACACAATACGTTAACTACCTCAGGCTGATAGTACAGGTATCAAACTGAAATATATGTTGTAGCGCCCTCTCTGAGTGCCTTACTTAGTTTCCTGTAATAAAATACATTTTATATTTTTTAAAACTAATTGCTTTTTGTGTAATTCTAGTTAATGCATCGTAGAAAAATTAGTTTTAAGTTCACATGAGCATGTTCATGTAACGTTTAAAAGTATGTAAGATTAATTTAAATTATAAATTTGTTTTTCGTTTTAATAATATCTAATAATAATAACACTTCCGATTTGCTACATTTCTTTGAAATAATTCTCACAGAATCCTTGCCTTTCGATGTATAAATGATAATCTTAAGGGCTTATAACACTAAAATTCATGATCAAACACTGTAAGGCACGGATAAACTACTATGCAGCTTTTTTGGTTAAAATCAACAAAAATACAGGACTCATAAGCAGTTGGGTTACATTTCAGCAACTATATTTTTCTCACTAACATACTAATTGTGTTAACCATGTTGAAGAATACGGGTGTGAACTTCAAAATGTACCAGAATGAAGCACATATTATTGAATATGAGTCTGTATGGTAATGCTACAATACCAAGTCAAACATTTTTATTTTTAACTTTTCAAATCTGTACGTCTAATTTGACTACTAATTAAAGCTCTATTTAATTACTGGAACGCCTCACAGAATGTTGTATACAGCTACTTGCCAATAACTTTCCCTAACTTTGATTTGATGGATTAGGATCAGTCCACAACAGCACCCTTGCTAGCTGTTTAACTACCGTGTTTCTCCGAAAATAAGACAGGGCTTATATTAATTTTCACTCCAAAATATGACACTAGGGCTTATTTTCGGGGAATGTCTTATTTTGATATATTAAAAAAATGAAGTTACAAAGTAAAACTATTAAGCTAACCATTTAAAATAAACTATTATTAAACTATTAAACTAACTGATTAATACTTAAACAAACTAATTAACTAACTATTAAACTAATTAATAAATTATTATTTTTTATTTCTTTCCTCTTCCTGCCACTCTTAACTAGGGCTTATTTTAAGGGTAGGGCTTATATTAAAACTATCCCCAAAAATCACACTAGGTCTTATTTTATGGGTAGGTCTTATTATCGGAGAAACACGGTAGTTTTGATTAGTCGAGCAGTGGAATTTCACTATTTACTATTATATCTACAGCTCTAAATGCAAAGCGCCTCTTTGCGACAATGTAATGCAAACCTAGAATTCTTGGCTTGTTAGGCCTGTCACATTAAATTGTACTAACGGCTCCTCCCCTACATTCCAGAAAGGGATTGACCTTTAACTTTTCGACTTTTTGTTGGCCTCATTAATTTAACCTAAACTATAATACACAACCTTTTCGACTTGTGATAAAAATACAAAGGATTACGTGTGCATTAATTAACCATTAGGAGTTCCCTAATCTTAATAAATACAAAACCACTTCAGTTTTTTTGTGGGAGATTTCTCAAATATTCAAAATAAAAGTTTTAAATTTCAAAGCATATTATAATTAATATTTGTGTCCTTTGTCAAAAGAATAATGTTACATCCTGGAAGAAGCTATAATAATTTAAATAATGATAACGATAACAATTGTATACAAATAATGATTATTATACTGCATGTATATTTATAAATTGTCACTTTAATACTTTCGAAAATCCTTAATACATGTGTTTATGTAGTTATTAGATTACAAAGTAGGGAAGGTTTAATTTGAAATGGAAACATAAAGTACCAGTGTTTTTGTACTACCGATTGCTATCATAATAATCTACTTCTATGTGTTTAGTGTATATTTATTTTGTTTTTGTTTGTTTCCAAATTTCGCGCAAAGCTATACGAGGTTTATCTGCGCTAGCCGTCTCTAATTTAGCAGTGTAAAACTAGATAGAAAGCAGCTAGTCATCACCACCCACCGCCAACTTTTGGGCTACTCTTTTACCAACGAATAGTGGAATTGATCGTCCCCACGGTTGAAAGGGCGAGCATGTTTGGTGTAACGGGGATTCGATTCCCCGACCCTCAGGTTTCGAGTAGAGCGTCCTAACAACCTGGCCATGGCGGACCTTTATTTTGTCATACTGATTAAACGAAAATAAATAAATAAACCGTATCATAGAATCATGTCTACAAAAATACTGACATAAGCTTTCAAAACATTATTCCCTTTCGAAAGTTAAATTTTTTCCACTTACATGAATAGACCAATATTGTTATCATTGCGTTTGCTATAGTAAGATGCTAAAGAAGTTCAGGTATATTTGTTTTATAACAAAAATTTCGTAAAAATCCACAAAAAATTCATAAAGAAAGTTAAGTCTTTTGCTTTCATGACTAGGCCTATTTGGTTCTCATAACCACACCACCTATAATTCCTAATTACGTCTTTGCGAGCTGAGTAAAATGTGGTATTAAAAGTAAAAATTAAAAAATAAATCTTAATATTCATCAAAAAGTTGAGTGATGCAAAGTGTAAGATCGTAAAGGTACGTTAGTTCTAAAAACTGTTTAGCAATAACAATATATTTCTTTTTTTTTTTTAAATTAATTCCTACAATCGAACTTACACTTAATAAAATTATTGAAGTGATACCATAATAATTAATATATTAAATTATCTCGCACAATATTAACTGAAAACTATTGCGAATGAAAGCTGTATTAACCAGTTTCACAGTCGAATAAATCTTTTTACTAAATTAGCTTCAGTTCAACTAAAGCAGTTTCATAACATGATTTATTTACTCTTCAAAGCTTGAATATGTGTGTATATATATACACACATCCTAAATGTACATATAAGGCATAATTTGTTTTAAATGTCTACCCATTTCTACGTAAAATAAATATGAGATTTGTTATTATTTATCTCGAGGAAATATTCTATAAAACTATTTATTGCTAACTTTCACTACCTAAGGGATAAGATGAACATATAGCGCTATGAAATTACATAACTAGTATTTTACTATAAGTTAATTAATCTATTATCATTAGATGTAAGAAGCAATAATTCAAGCATCATTTTAATAAACTTATACAAATAACAAGTTATTGTCTTGCGGCTTTCACTATTTAAACAGTAGGCCTAATGGATGTGAGCTTTCAACACAAATATTCTTCCGACAGTCGTTATCGATTTATTTAATACATTATTTCCATATTTAACTATCTCATACTTTTTATCTTAATTTAACAAAATTCGGGTTTGCAAGTGTTTTCCTGTTATTTTATTGTTGCTCATTTCCGGTCTAAAGAAAGCGAAATATACACAATAAATTTTAAAAGATCCTGTTCAACCATCGAAAGTGCATCACAAAACATTAAGTTCACAAACATACAATTATCACAGTATTTATAATAATCAATTTACAGTGACCATTTTGTTTAGTTTATAATTGTAAATTTATGAAGTATAGGTGTCGCCACGATATGTAAATATACTGTCCATTGGAATACTTATTTACGTGTTAGGTATTGCTTGTTCTGAATGGAATACCCTCAGTGTTCCGAATCTTCTATAAGATTTGGCACAACATTCATTTTTTTGCTTTGATGCTTTCAATTTACAAATGTTCACAATAAGTCTGCATAGCGTATGAATTTTTGTTTCCTTTCTGTATACAGTATCTTAACTAAACTTTTGAAGTTTGCTTTTCCTTATAAGCCGTGAATGCAAAAACTACCACTTTGAAATCTACTTATAAATAACAGGAAGACGCCATTTTAAAGCATCCACAGTCGTCTTGACTTAGTGACTGTTTCTTTGGCTGAAATGTTGTGAAATATCTCAGCATCAGCCCAAGGTAAGATAATACACATGAACATCTTGGTTGTCCTGCGATCAGTGAGGAACACATTGAAAGGAACAAAAGCCTCTCCACCTTCCACGAAATGTTTAATTTTTGCATATATGTCTGGAAATTCAGCAGCTAAGTTTATTCCTCTTTCCTGCAGGTGACGCTTCATAGCTTCACATTCTTGATGTCTCTCTGTCAGGTCAGATCCAGGTCCTTTAGCTATTGTCAGTATCACAGTTTGAAGGTCATCCTCTGGTTGAGGTGGAGTAAGTCGTAACTTGGTTCCACGCATGATTATGTCTCGCTCCACTAAGGCACCCGCGCCACTGGACATTTCTTGAGTTACACGTACAGCTGCTAGAAGAACAAATTTCTTCCCTGGGTTGTAGCGGTCGCAGAGGGAGCGGATGTGGGCGTACGTGTCAGTACCCATGCCCTGGGGTATTATGTCACCTCGAGGGATATAAGTATTTTGCCCACGAATTGAGCCCCAACCCTTACATATGAAGCCTATGGCATCGTCAATGTTATAAAACACAAGTTTCACAGCTCCCGTCCTCTGGATAGATAGCCTCGCCTTGCACATACCGAGAAGTTACGTCTGGAAATTGGGTCTTGTCTGACTTTTATCAGAATTTGTTGGCACATATTGCTGATCTTTGTGTAAGGACACTGGTCTTGGTGACGATCCCAGTGAGCTTTTCGACAGTGTTTACTACAGTAATAAGTGTAACAATTAGGGCACATACGAAACTTAGCTTGGGCCTCAACTTCAGGCATAACCTTAGTGCATTTGGGGCGATTACACATGATTGATCGTTGTCCCTGAGTTGATTCATTTCGAGATTGTTTCTTATCTAAAGTTGTTACTAGTTCGAAGGTCTGATCGATTGACTCTTGAAAGGAGTAACTCAACTTTTTAGGTGGTTTCTCAGTGTACTGAGTCGGCTCCTGAAGAGAGTGACGCTGACATTGTGGGTCTGGAGTTTTCAGGATAGATTCCTTGAAGTCCATCGAATCTAGGAAAGAATAACGGGTTCTGTGATGGACGTTTGAAAATAGTTTAAAAATATACCAATAGATACTGAAAAACAAAACTACGTTTTAAGTAACGTTGCTCTCTTGCAATGTAACAAAGCCTGATTTGCTATTAAAACTCGTAGCTAAATGAAGATTCTTTGTCGTACAAGTACGTGTAGTTTTTGAAAATATTTACAATGAAGAGATTTAATTTAGGGAGATAATAAAAATAAACCGACATAACTGTAGGAAAAAAGAAACACTCAGTTATATTAATGCGAAAAAACTTAATGTTATCTGTAGGGACGGTACATAAAAAAATGAAAGATATAAGGTAATCATATATATATATATAACTACTATTACGTTTCTCACTTACAAAACCGGAAACGTGAACAAAGAACTATCGGTACTAGATACCTAGGATTACAAATATCCAATAACGTTCATGCTGATTTTAATGCATGTACGTTCATATGATGTACAAGAGTCGGAAATAGAGTAAACTACTATAACTTGGTCAACAGATTTCTTACAATACATTTTTATTGTGTGCTTTTGTTCACATACTTTGTGAATTTGAAAATGCTTTAACCAGACTCTTGTCCCAGTATTTTGTCAAATCACGCTACTTGGTCAAGCTCAGGTATTCTATTAAAAACTGACAGGTACATCATATTGGGTCAGGTGAGCGTGCAGGTCAACATGTGCCACCTACCTTGACGTCCCTTCGTCTTCTGGGATGTCTCTTTCACAAGCTTGTCATTTGTGTCTATTCTCAGGGCAAGCCCAAAGTCGGATTCCACAGTCGTGGATGACAAGCTCGAATACGACTTTTCTTCTGTCGCTGTCGGTTCAAAAGGTCCTTCTTCATGATAAGGGCACTCTTTGGCACCCACGTGACTACTGAGAATAGCTGCAGACGAAGTCTTGTCAGCAGGTAACTCTTGGTGAGATTCCACTTTTTCGGTCCAGTCACTAGCAGAAGAAATTCTCCCTTCTCGTGTTCCATGGGCTGAGCCAAGCATCTGAGGAGCAATTGGACTACTGCGTCGTGACGTCACGGGGCTAGAAGATCGAGAACTGGAAGGTATGGCTAGAAGGGAATCCAGAACGTCATCTAGTGACGTAATAATCTCTTCTCGTTCTTTCTCGAAATAATCTAGGCCTAAGAAGCAAATAAAGAATGAGAAAAAATGTTTGATAATGTAAGTCGTGTATGAAAAACACAAAACTTTGAGATACCGGCTGTTAATTATTATACGTAAGAAGAATTACATGTTTGTTCGTTGTTGTTTTTATTGCAAATGCTGATCACAACCGTAAAGTAGTTCCAGTTAACTCAAAACCAAGTTTTCTGTTAGGAACTCAGTAAGGGTTAATAAGAACGTCTGAGTGAGAGTGAAGAACAGTGAATAATAATACACCAACTTTACCACAACCTATATACACTTTCACCCAGTACTAGGACTCTTCAGGTCGTCCAGAATACGACTTGTGCGAGAGGGTTGAGACATCATATATAAAAGCAAATTATTTATCAAAACGTATTCGCCTGGTGTGGCCAGGTGATTAAAGGCACTCGTAATCTGAAGGTCGTGGGTTCGAATCCCCCTCACACCAAACATGTTTGCCCTTTCAGCCGTGAGGGCGTTATAATGTGACGGTCAATCCCCCTATTCGTTGGTAAAAGAGTAGCCGAAGACTTGGCGGTAAGTGGTGATAACTAACTGCTTTCCCTCTAGTCTTACACTGCTAAATTAGGGACAGATAGCCGTCGTGTATTTTTGCGCGAAATTCAAAAACAAATAAGAAAGTGTTATGGTATGAATTGAAAAAAATTGTTATTTTTATCTCCGTCAAACGACATCAAGGTAAAGAGCATTTAACATTATTTATTTATCTACGAAGGTTTGTTTGTTTTGAATTAAGCACAACGCTACACAATGGGCTATTTGTGCTCTGCGCACCACAGGTATCGAAACCCGGTTTCTAGCGATGTAAATCCGCAAACATACAGCTGTACTACTGGGGGCTCGCGAAGTTCAACCTCCGGTTCTTAGTGTTATAAGCTCACGAGTTTACCGTGCGCCATCAGTGAGCAGATATGTATATCAGGAACAAATGTATGATATGTGAAGTGCTCTATCCAAATATAATATTCATAAAGAAAATTTCATAAAGCTTTGAATAATTAATCAAGAGACACATTACCTTATTAAATAATAAATTTCCTGCGTCAAGCGACTTCTTGTGTTGAATTAATTTATTTGAATAATTTATATAAAGAAATTCTGATTTAAGTGATTTGAAAAATAAAACTTTGTGATCTTTATAAATAAGTATAGCGTCTTATTAACAAAAACAAAACGAAATACTTGTTTGTTTTGAAATTCGCGCAAAGCTACTCGAGGGCTATCTGCGCTAGCTGTCACTAATTTTGCAGTGTGAGACTAGAGAGAAGGCAGCTAGTCATCACCACCCACCTCCAACTCCTGGTCTACTCTTTTACCAACGAATACTGGGATTGACCGTAACATTATAACGCCCCCACTGCTGAAAGGCAATCGGGATTCGAACCCGCAGCCCTCGGATTACGAGTCGAACACCTTAATACGCTTGGCCATGCCGGGACTATAGTGGTGGCAAAATTAGAAATCATTAAATTTACCATGCTTTTATACTTGCTTCCTCCTAGTGGTGGTAACTCTGAAGGCTTATAAGACTAAAAACCGAGTTTCGATACTTGTAGTGAGCACAACAAACAAACAAAATTTATACTTGTTACAATATAAAAAAAACTGTTTTGAAAACTTAGAAAAATATACACGTGGGAAACGAATGCAAGAGTTGGACGCTGATTTTTCCTTCTACTAATAACTAGGTTTATGGAATGTTTAAAACATCGGTTAAAATAGATTGAATGAGTTTCTATATAGCAAGACCAAAAACGTGTTTAATTATTTGAAAAAAAGAAAGACCATAATTGAAAATAGTAACTAATTACCTTTTCTGTGTACCATATGCTATATGAGAGCTTAAGTGAATCTGAGAACTTAAAACGATGAAAATATAGTTTCATTATCTGCAGTGGGTAACAGTCCACTGAGTAGTTTGGCGTTTAACACCAAAATGGTGTGTTTTTCTTATAACAAAGCCACATCGGGCTATCTGCTGAACCCACCCAGGGTAATCGAACCCCTGATTTTAGCATTGTAAATCCGTAGACTTACCGCAGTACTAGTGGGGATCCAACACCAAAAGG
Source organism: Tachypleus tridentatus (assembly GCF_004210375.1). Classification (NCBI taxonomy): domain Eukaryota; kingdom Metazoa; phylum Arthropoda; class Merostomata; order Xiphosura; family Limulidae; genus Tachypleus; species Tachypleus tridentatus. Next base: position 19,614,807 of record NC_134834.1, read on the forward strand.
AACATGAAAATTATTCTGCTAGTTTGCAGCGCCATCTCTTAGCCTATATGTGATTGAGAAATTCATAGAAGAATGGGGAAAAGTTTAGACGATTAATTATTTTCAGCAATTGGTTTAGCAGTTTATTTCTTGCGTCCATTTATTCCCTGGCAGTGGGTCCTCGTTTGTGTTATGATAAAATAGAAATACAAACCCGAAAGAGAATTAAAGTACAAGGACTCAGAGACTAAAAAAAAAATAAAATTATTCGAGTGCAAAATTAATATTCTTATTAGGATTTTATAATGACACTGAGACATGAATTATTTTGTCCTGAAGTTAAATAATTATTTTTCTTTATTACCTAAGAAACTGTTTATAAAACCGTCTTCTGATAGCGCTGTAAACTGTCAATATATTATCTTCAATTTTCAGAAGTTTATTTTCTTTTCTTCCTTTAACAAATATTACGTCTGTAAACGTACCTACTGGCGCCCCCTATCTAGTGAGGGTAATTTGTGAAAGTATAAATAAGTCGCTAGAAAAGTCGTACTGGTGTTAACATGGCAGCAGTATTACAATTAACAAAGTGGTGAAAATCACAACTGGTTCTATTTTGGTTTGTTTTTGGTTTTTTTTTATAAACCAGCTATGAGAGTCCAGTACAGCTATTTACAGTATCGATTCTGATATTTAACTCACCAGCTATTTGTAATATAGTTCCCAGTATTGTACGAAAGGCCTGCTGGGTAATGTTTGTGAGAAAGGTTGAATAGCAACACCATCTTCATAAGCTTCCGAAATCCGTAATAAACAAGTTAAGAAGATTCTTGGGAGAAAAATACTTATAACCAGTTTTGGAACACCAGGAGATTATTTATTGTTCACATTATAATAAATAACCTTTATTATTCTTTCACCAAATTCTGTGTAGACAACTTTTATCTCATAGCTGTTATAAAACGAAATAAAAATTTCCTTTCGCAATATTTACAAATCTCATAAATCCATGTAAAACATGACCAACGACTTTAGAATTACTAAATAATGTTTACAGTTAAATGTTAATTAATCGTTTCCACGTGACAATTAATATGTAAACTATTATTGTATAATTTTATCGTCATAACAATGAATATGTAAACTATTATTGTATAATTTTTATCGTCATAACAATGAATATGTAAACTATTATTGTATAATTTTTATCGTCATAACAATGAATATGTAAACTATTATTGTATAATTTTATTGTCATAACAATGAATATGTAAACTATTATTGTATAATTTTTATTGTCATAACAATGAATATGTAAACTATTATTGTATAATTTTTATCGTCATAACAATGAATATGTAAACTATTATTGTATAATTTTTATCGTCATAACAATGAATATGTAAACTATTATTGTATAATTTTTATCGTCATAACAATGAATATGTAAACTATTATTGTATAATTTTTATCGTCATAACAATGAATATGTAAACTATTATTGTATAATTTTTATCGTCATAACAATGAATATGTAAACTATTATTGTATAATTTTTATTGTCATAACAATGAATATGTAAACTATTATTGTATAATTTTTATCGTCATAACAATGAATATGTAAACTATTATTGTATAATTTTTATCGTCATAACAATGAATATGTAAACTATTATTGTATAATTTTTATCGTCATAACAATGAATATGTAAACTATTATTGTATAATTTTTATCGTCATAACAATGAATATGTAAACTATTATTGTATAATTTTTATCGTCATAACAATGAATATGTAAACTATTATTGTATAATTTTTATCGTCATAACAATGAATATGTAAACTATTATTGTATAATTTTTATTGTCATAACAATGAATATGTAAACTATTATTGTATAATTTTTTATCGTCATAACAATGAATATGTAAACTATTATTGTATAATTTTTATTATCATAACAATGAATATGTAAACTATTATTGTATAATTTTTTATCGTCATAACAATGAATATGTAAACTATTATTGTATAATTTTTATCGTCATAACAATGAATATGTAAACTATTATTGTATAATTTTTATCGTCATAACAATGAATATGTAAACTATAATTGTATAATTTTTATCGTCATAACAATGAATATGTAAACTATAATTGTATAATTTTTATTGTCATAACAACGAATATGTAAACTATAATTGTATAATTTTTATTCTCATTATTTTTACATGAAGATCAATATGTTAATTTTATTGAATGATTTATCACCTTATTATAATGGACGAAGCGTGTATATAGTATCTATCTATGTATATGACCGAAACAATAATGTCTGATGTCATCATTTTTAAGTAGCGATTAATGTGAAAGCTTTTAAATGAATTTAAGATAAACAAAGTAAGAACCTCGGGTAACATCAGTTCAGTCGTTTCTTTAGGGTTATTTCATTTTTCGTTTTGCGTTCACATGCGTGTCATATACTTGAACACATTTTAAACATCTTTATCTTACTTTCCATATTTCTTTGTACGTGAGAGTTTAGTTCTTAGTATATTTCGAAGTAGTAATAAATACTTTTTACACACAAAAAATTAAACAAACGGCATGTCATCTTGGAACACATTGGGCGTCCCACTGCAATACTTTACAGTACGTTACATGTCATCTTGGAACACATTGGGCGTCCCACTGCAATATTTTACAGTACGTTACATGTCATCTTGGAACACATTGGGCGTCCCACTGCAATATTTTACAGTACGTTACATGTCATCTTGGAACACATTGGGCGTCCCACTGCAATACTTTACAGTACGTTACATGTCATCTTGGAACACATTGGGCGTCCCACTGCAATATTTTACAGCACGTTACATGTCATCTTGGAACACATTGGGCGTCCCACTGCAATACTTTACAGTACGTTACAAGTCATCTTGGAACACATTGGGCGTCCCACTGCAATATTTTACAGCACGTTACATGTCATCTTGGAACACATTGGGCGTCCCACTGCAATACTTTACAGTACGTTACATGTCATCTTGGAACACATTGGGCGTCCCACTGCAATATTTTACAGTACGTTACATGTCATCTTGGAACACATTGGGCGTCCCACTGCAATATTTTACAGTACGTTACATGTCATCTTGGAACACAATGGGCGTCCCACTGCAATATTTTACAGTACGTTACATGTCATCTTGGAACACATTGGGCGTCCCACTGCAATACTTTACAGTACGTTACATGTCATCTTGGAACACACTGGGCGTCCCACTGCAATACTTTACAGTACGTTACATGTCATCTTGGAACACATTGGGCGCCCCACTGCAATATTTTACAGTACGTTACATGTCATCTTGGAACACATTGGGCGTCCCACTGCAATACTTTACAGTACGTTACATGTCATCTTGGAACACATTGGGCGTCCCACTGCAATATTTTACAGTACGTTACATGTCATCTTGGAACACGTTGGGCGTCCCACTGCAATATTTTACAGTACGTTACATGTCATCTTGGAACACGTTGGGCGTCCCACTGCAATATTTTACAGTACGTTACATGTCATCTTGGAACACATTGGGCGTCCCACTGCAATATTTTACAGTACGTTACATGTCATCTTGGAACACACTGGGCGTCCCACTGCAATATTTTACAGTACGTTACATGTCATCTTGGAACACACTGGGCGTCCCACTGCAATATTTTACAGTATGCTACATGTCATCTTGGAACACATTGGGCGTCCCACTGCAATATTTTACAGTACGTTACATGTCATCTTGGAACACATTGGGCGTCCCACTGCAATACTTTACAGTACGTTACATGTCATCTTGGAACACATTGAGCGTCCCACTGCAATATTTTACAGTATTTTACATGTCATCTTGGAACACATTGGGCGTCCCACTGCAATATTTTACAGTACGTTACATGTCATCTTGGAACACACTGGGCGTCCCACTGCAATATTTTACAGTACGTTACATGTCATCTTGGAACACATTGGGCGTCCCACTGCAATACTTTACAGCACGTTATGACTTTTACACACGCATTTATATGTTTCAACAGAATGATATTTTGTATATTATTTTCATAAATTTGTTAATTAAGTTACTTGTTTTTATAATTTTGTTAATCAAGTTACTCCTTTTTATAATATTTTAAATTAAGTTACTCCTTTTTATAATATTTTAAATTAAGTTACTACTTTATATAATATTTTTAATTAAGTTATTATAATTTTGCTAATTTAGTTATTACTTTTTATAATATTTTTAATTAAGTTTCTCATTTTTATAATTTTGTTAGTTTAGTTATTCCTTTTTATAATATTTTTAATTAAGCTACTACTTTTATATAATATTTTTAATTAAGTTATAAAAATTTTGTTAATTAAGTTAGTTGTGTTTTATAATTTTGTTAATTACGTTATTACTTTTTATAATATTTTAAATCAAGTTACTCCTTTTTATAATATTTTAAATCAAGTTACTCCTTTTTATAATTTTGTTAATTAAGTTATTCCTTTTATATAATATTTTACTTGTTATGTTATTACGTTTTGTAATATTATTTTCAAGTTCCTTTATTTATCATTTTTGCATGTTACCTTAACACACGAATTATCATAGAAATTATAAGTTTCTAGTCACTGCCGTATCGATATGTAAAGTTATTAATATTCATAGTATTTCTTAATCATACACAAAATAATAATAGTCTCTCTTATGATGAATATAAATCAAAACGTGTAGCTTTGTCACCGACACATAATTTATAAATTAGTTTTCAACAGAGTACTTTTAGTCGTGTCACCGACAGAAGCATGATTATATACAATACAGTTGCCATTGTCTGTTTATCTGTCCGGAAATTATTTCGCGCATTTCACGATTAAATGCTACAAACCTCGTATCTTTAAAAGGCCTTTGTTTGAGGAATCCGGAATGCATATTGGCTTTTCAATTCAGGATAACCTTACCTGTTCTTTTGCTCAGTTAATTTTTGTAACGCAGTAACTATGTTACGCGATGGCACAATACCGTTGTCATCACGTGACAACTGGTTTCGATTTGAACTTTAGCTTTCCCATTTGCAAAGCACATTACCCGAACAACACTTTGAATCCGCGTGTAATTTCCTTTGAAAATTAATGTCACACTAAATACAATTGCTATGGGTTTTCTCGACGCAATTAGATCTAAAATACGCTTCAGCAATCATTTCAAAGTTATACCTGTATCACTTTATGAACACGTATTTAGACGTTTCTGCATTATCAGCTAAGTTTGCCTTCATTACAACTTCACATTTACTTTGTTTTGCAATAACGTAGCTTCGGTCTTGGACTACCCTTTTACCAACGAATAGTGGGATTGACCGTCACATTATAACGCACCCACGGCTGAAGGAGCGAGCATGTTTGGTACGATAGGGATTCGAACCCGCGACTCTCAAATTACGAGTAGAGTGCCTTAATCATATCGAGCACAGATGTAGTTATTTAAAACGATCTCTTTAATTATGCTGGAAGATTTAGGATTCTTTTACTTTGAATTTGTATGATTGGTTGAATTCGTGGGGAGATTTTTAGATCATTTCTCATATGAGATGTACATCTATTATTAATGTTTTTCAAACAAAACTGACCTAAAGAAGTGAGAAACGGTTAGAAAATAAGAGATTAAATTAATTAGCGACCTGTCCAGATTGTAGCATAACTAATTATATTAAAATAATATTTTTTTTCAAGCTGCTTTTGCATACACACGAAAAATGTAAAAAAAAGACAGTTGAAACCGTGACACAAGGAATTTGTGTAATTAATTATTATTTAGGTAATAAAAACGTTTTTAGATGAAATATAGATGCAAAAATGTTGTTTTCCCTTGTAAAATTGTGATCGATATTTTTTTAAACCATTGTGTTTAATCACGTGTTAGTTTAACGTAAATTGGTAACATATTGTGAAAAAATAATAAGTTGAAAGAAACAAAACGATGCAATAGAACATAATGTTCAATTTATTACACAAATAAAGAAAAACCTTCTAGTGGAACAAAATACAAATACAATGCATTACAATATTGTTACACAGCATAAAGTAAAACATAATCAGTGAAGTTAGTGCAAAACAAAAATAATAACAGAGAAACTAATACCATGAAAATAAGAAATTAGAACAGAAACTTACTAATGTCAAAGTATATTCATATCTAACTAACAGATGGCGCTACTACTGCTTATTAAGCACTTTGCAGAGGGTTATGTTCCTGTCTCTATGTTTCACTTATATGACTTCCTATTAACTATTATTACGAATATATTATAATATTGAACTTGTAATAAACTCATTATGGTAATAACACCGTTACACAACGCTTTAGGTACTTTTATATATATATCTCTTTACATTGTTATATATTACTACAAAATTGACATTAAAAAAACATCTGGCATTTACCTTACCTTTTATAGATCCTTATTAATTAACAAGTTTAAATATGAACAAATACGTTGATACACTGCTCATCTAGGTACAGAATTTTGTCAAAGATTAAATAAAGTGACCTAATTTTTACTTAAAGGTCAGTTGATTCTATATTTCTTTAACTCGGGAGTAAAATTGTTTAATAGAACCGCATCAATTTTTGTTTGTTTCAGGTAATTGTGCTGAGCTACAGAAGGGCTATCCGCGCTTGTTCCTAATTTTGGACCCACAACTAGCTTGTCAACAACTCCCACTGCTGTGCAACTGTAATAGAACTGTTGAAGTGACTGTCACCCTTATTATGCATCAAGGCACAAGTTTTTGCGGTAGCGAAACAAGTACCGGAATAACAGTTCGGCCCACTGTTCATTAAACCATGTCCCTTGTGTTAAAAGTACCCTCTGTCCCTTGCCTATTAAAAATTCAGCGGTTTTATTTTATAAGTTAGTTGACAGAAGACGTAATTACCAATAACTTTAGTATTTATTTACATATCGCAGGGACATTGATAAGTGTGTTATTTGTTGTCACAATGCAAGAATATTTTGTTTCACGCGCTTAGCATCACTTACCTGAGACAAACACACGTCTTTTATGTCTTCTATGATTCTTAGCAAAAGTTAATTCGTAGCGAAGACGGAACGCACTTTTATCACGGTTCTCTTGTGATTTCTACGTTTTGTCATATGAGCTAAACGTATCGTTATCCGAGGCCCACTGTTGTCTCCAAACTAAGACATTTGTTGCTAGTGTTTGGGGATTTTACGCATTATACTAACGTGAAATAAACCGCCATCGATTATAAAAACTTGGTAGTGTATTAATATCTCTATTTATTTGTTTACAATGTTCTCACCCCTTGCTTTAAAAAAAAAATCAAATTACGACGTTGATATCTGTGAATTAATAGCTACTTTTAACAGCTTTCCTTTAAGGGGAACTTTCAACACTAAGAACAAATGGATTGGATATCACATAATTCTAATGTAACAATATTTCGCTACACCCTATCCATAGCTACCAATGAGCTAAACCAGTGGTTCCTAACAAGGGAGGCGAGATAACGTTTGTTTTGGCCACCTTCACCTTTATTCTTAAATAAATAATTACTGTGAGGGGTGCGAGAATATATTAAAAATTTTTTTAGGGGTGCGGAGCATAAAAAAGGTTGGGAACCACTGAGCTAAACCATGATAAATTCAATGAAGGTTCTGGGTCAGAACGACACATTTTGTTGTCACCTTACGAATTTCAACTAAAATATTTCTCATTCAAATCTGTAGATATATTTTCCCCACATTCTTTCTTATTTGCCAGTTGATACTAAATCAGAGGCGTATACTAGATCTGTCTTTTGTTTCCCACAAGTCACTACCCAAGAGGCTTTTCGTTTAATCAGGCTGAACAAGAATTCATCTTGGACAGTGATTTGAGGGACACAACCACTAGCTGGGCCTAAAATGATATTTTAACATTAGCTTCTGTAATGACATATAAACTTAAAATATGTGTTTGTTTTCACCATGGCCCCTCTGACCCTACCAGGCCAATCTCAATCAAAATTTGTTTGGAAACACCAAGGACTATGAGGAATCTCCTAAGGGGCTATAATTGAACTCAACTCTGTTTCTATTTTGTAAAACCTGTTGGTTAATTACTCCAAGCCTATTCGGTCAAACTCAGACAATCTTGATAGATTGACGTTTGAGAGAATGTTTAATATTCTGAAGGGATTCAAGGTCAAAATTACTGGATTGTTTCTCAAACAATCATGTTTTCCTCACAGTCAACGAGATGTAGAATGTTGGATCACCTCAAAGTTGTTATTTATTGGTAGATGGAAAACAAACTGTAAATGTTGTTTATGAAGACATTTTGTTATTATTTTAAATTTTTAACATAAAGTTTGTGTTCAAGTTACTTTGAAACATATAATTGCTATTAAATGTATACTGTTTCAGTCAAATTGAAATATTTCATGTTGACGGGTATTTCAGCTTGTCTATATATATATATATTTCTGGTTTCGGGGCTGTACGCTGTCATATATTTCGAAAATCCACTCGCGGTAACCACCTTGTAGGATGGTTTTTAAATACGTGAGATAATACTCTATAAAATTTTAACAGATCACTGTAAGGGCGAGAGTATTGTTGAACCAAAGGATCAACATGGATTCAAATCAATAATGGGTGTGTCTAGCAGGCGAGATCTTCGACGTGAATTATTTACTCTCAAACACAGGTTTAGACTGCTGACAAATTGTATAACGAAAGAAAGAAGACACGGTTAGAAACAGATAACCCTCTGAAAACAGAGTTTAAAATACTGAGATATTCGGGGTGGGTATAGACCCTCCATAAGATACAATTGCCCCTGGGGGGTAAGGATCTTTATGTAACATTTCTATGTTGGCGAAGTTGTCAATGTCTTTGCTTTGAACTGTGGGTACGTGTTTGTAAAGGCAAACAAGGAGCCTCCATGATTGTTATCTATTAATAGCTACTCTATGAATTTTAAACATGTATCCGTTGTAACACTTGATCTCTAAAAGTCTAAAATATAATTCGAATACTGGTTGAAAGTGTAATATTTTTTTTAGGACACGACTCTCTCATAAGTTTGTTTTAAAAATATTGGACGTGGGTAAATGTTTTTTATCTACAAAAGAGTATTAAAAGGGGATTTTTTTAGTATTTAAGTTGTGGTTATTTTCTGATAAAGTAAGCTAACATAAGATGGCACAAAACATGCTTGGTGTGCCATCACGAATGTGGTCTGTTTGTATTAAGAACGTTTACAGCAAGCAACAGAAAGAACCAGTTATATATTACATGTCATATCCAAAGACGTTTCACACAACTCTCTACTTTCTGTGGTGAACACTGCACGAATAAGCGACTGACGTTACAAAACACGATACTTATAAAGGGAATTTTATGTAATTTCTATGTGAAAAACAATTTTGAAACGCTGCGTGAATCGGAAATTAGAAATAAATATTTTTTTTTACTAAATATGTAGATTTTCCAACGAGCTGAGCTTTATAAGGTTTGTTTGTTTGGAGTAAGAACAAACCTGGGTATCTGTGCTTTGCCTACTTCGGGTATAGAAACCCTGTATCTGGTGTTGTAAGTTTGCAGACACTTGGATGTGCTAGTGTTTGTGTGGGTGGAGGTTGTTATGTACCTTGACAGGTTGAGAAGTGATGTGGACGTGATGTTATTTTTAAGTCAGTAATTACTGAAAATCTGATACTTACCTCTTGATTGTATGAGCTAATATCTGTCTGTTTTTTAAATCACGAAAATAGTACATGGCTTAAAAAAATAATTTGGTTTATTTTAAATTTCGCACAAAGCTACACGAGGGCTATCTGTGCTAGCCGTTCCTAATTTAGCAGTGTAAGACTAGAGAGAAGGCAGCTAGTCATCACCATCCACCGCCAACTCTTGGGCTACCCTTTTACCAACGAATAGTGGGATTGACCGTCACGTATAACGCCCCCAGGGCTGAAAGGGCGAACATGTTTGGTGCGACGGGGATTCGAACTCGCGACCCTCAGATTACGAGTCGAACGCCTTAACTCGCCTGGCCATGCCGGACTCTTTATAAAAAAATTCATCTTATGATTGGTGAAGTTGCACCCTGCTCACTATTATTGGTTGAAATCAGAAAGCATCAAACTGGTTGACTTTTCACTTTGTGCCATTATTGAAAACTAGCCTGACGTCATCAGTTTAGACGTTTTGTCGAAAATTACAAAATATGCACGTGCAATTGTGATTGCTTTCGAAATGTCCAATATGACATATAGTTCTTACGTTTCTGTTGTCTTTGTACTTATTGTTGAATAAAAGGATTGCAGTAGGTTCTATACGTCATACAGAAATGGAGATATAACTGATAAGCAGAACTCCGAAACGTATATATTATATGTATATTATATAGAATTCTCCTCTCAAAGGAAAACAACTGATTAGGCAGCTGTCCGTCTACCTGTCCTGAAAGATGCTGGGTCTATCATCTGGCGTCCTCTTTAGTGCATATGTTGTTAACTGGAAACTGCCCCGTCGGGACCTACATACGGGGAATAAACTGTTACCATCAGTGAATTAACTTATGAACTGTTAGTAATGGAGTTGCTTAACCTCGTTCATTATTGGTTAGTTTGTTTGTTTGTTGTTTTCTTATAACAAAGCCACGTCAAGCTATCTGCTGAGTCCACCGAGAGAAATCGAACCCCTGGTTTTAGCGTTGTAAATACCTAGACTTACCGCGGGCGATCATTTATGAAGACTGTTTGTTTGTTTTTGAAATTCGCGCAAAGCTACTCGAGGGCTATCTGCGCTAGCCGTCCCTAATTTAGTAGTGTAAGACAGCTAGCCATCACCACCCACCGCCAATTCTTGGGCTACTCTTTTACCAACGAATAATGAGATTGACCGTCACATTATAACGCTCCGACGGCTAAAAGGGCGAGCATGTTTGGTGCGATTATAAAGATTGGGGAAACAAAACGTCTGAGTAAAGTAGGATAAAAAAACAGAAAACAAACAAGCAAACAGGGAAAAATATAAAATTATTGAAATAATTTAACGTGTTAAGCAGTTTCGAAAAGCAAACACAACGTGCTGGAAACGTAAAGTTAAGAAGAAACAAGAAAACTTTCACCCAGACTCACGAATTTTGTTCGTTTGAGAATTTCGCGCAGAGCTACAGGTTATTTGGGTGTAGCCGCACCGACAGGTTACACTGATAGTAGACGGAAGGCGAGGCAGCAACTTAATATCATCTCTTCCCCCGCCAGTTCTTGGGTTACTCTCATCTGATCGATTGGTGGAATTTGACCGTTACTCTTGTGGTGTAACCACGGTTTCAAAATGAAGAAAGTGCTTTTTAATGGACGCAAACCGTCAATACTCGCATTAACAGCATTGAAACGTGTGTCACTGGGCCACGCCCGGCGTTCTAGTTGCGAAGTTTCAAGTATAATTCAGGTGAAAGTAATTATCACCATATCTGTTCAATCTTTCACAATGTCTGGCGATACGAAACATGTTATTTATAAGTGTTGTTACGTCAGGACGGCTGGCGATACGAAACATGTTATTTATAAGTGTTGTTACGTTATGACGGCTGGCGATACGAAACACGTTATTTGTAAGTGCTACTACAAAGAACCAATTATTTGATTACAATGGCAAAACTTCCATCCCGAAAACGACACATTTACGACTGTTTACAAAGAAGGTGTGTGTTCTTATTGCAAAGCCACATGTGGCTATCTGCTGAGCCCACCGAGGGGAATCGAACCCCTGGTTATAGCGTTGTAAATCCATAGACATACCGCTGTACTAGCGGAGGCTTACAAAGAAGGAAAATACCCTATTTTGAGCAACGTTATGTTTACACGTGAAGTAAGGTCTTACAAAAACAATTTATAAACACACTTACACTGAGCGTAGTATGATTTCTCTTCCTAGCTTTGTATCGGATATTCGCGTAAAGTTACTGTACGATTAACGATCCATAGTTTTGATCTGACAAGCTAGAGAAATGGCAGTTAGTCAACAACATCCCTCACCAACCAATAGACTACGTTTACCTGATTAAATAACGAATCACAGATTTTCTTGATGACGAGAAACCCACTTGAAATAAAAATGTATCTCAGAACGGCTGGTATGGGTATGAACACTTTTACTGATAAGGAGAGAACAACGTTTTGACCTTCATGGGTCATCTTAACCTGAAGATAACTTAGGAAGGTGGAAAAGTTTTCTCCTTATCAGTAACAGCGAAGCACAGATTTATTTCTCAGCAACATAACATGAATGAAGGATCTGCACATCCCTAGGCGTATCCGGCTAATTAACCATTGTATGACGCTCGGCCAACGTTCTTATAGCATAATATTTGTGATATCCAAGCACACTATGTGGTTTTTACTTTTTTATTTTAGTGTAGAATTGTTATAAAGAAATCAATTATTGTAGGTACATGCAGCCTTCACGTGACACGTGGTAAAAAATGTTGTTAAGCAGGAGCGTAGATTTTTTACACCCGATGAGGGGGATGATTTTTACAACCACCTATGTGAACTGTTCAATTTGCAAATTGGTAATCTCTGATTACGTGAACCTGAAAGCTGTAAACATGCAGTCACAGAGTAATCTTGTTACCACGATACTTGCATGTATACTTAGGCCTACTGACTGATACTTACGAACTATCGCTTAGATCGAAAAGCTTGGAAGCACGCCTATATTAAAGATGTACATTTCGGCTACTGAAAAAGCCTACATCTAGGCCTAATTATGTAATTCGATTGGTAAGAACACGAGAATCACAAGAACAAACACACAATTTGTAGGCCTGTGATGCAATAAACAATTCAACAGACCAAACTGTAGGGGGAATGATTGTATGCACCATACTTCCCACCTGAAATTAAGGGGGGATGTATACCCCATCCCCCCAGGATCTACGCCCCTGTTGTTAAGTCACTTTTGTTCTTGTGCCCTATTCTTCTGTGTCATTCTTCTAAGAGAATAGTTGGTCTGTTCAGAGGAAATGAAACTGTAAAGCTGCACTCTGTATAAGAAAGTAGCCAATGATCTTCGCAAGTGGTAAGTCAGATTGTAGCTCGAGGCTACAACTTTTCATACTGTTTGATGGGAATGCCAGTCACGTGGGTAGCGTTATTCGCCACGAGAAAATATGACATTTTTAGTTTATCATATAACGTGATGCTTGTCAAAATGGAACAGGAAATACAGAGAAAATTCAGGAAATTACCAGATTTTCAACTTTTTTTTTTTTTGTATTAAGATAATTCACTCTCGGGAAAATAAATTTTCTTTGAAAATATCATACATTTACGGTAAACTAACACAACAATTTCACACACTTAAATCAACAAAGAAAATACGTTATTTGAATCTTATAAATGTTACTTAAGAAGAAAAAAACAAAAATGATGCAGATGGAATTCCGTTAGGTTTCAGTTTTCATTTTACAAGAACAACAAGTAAAATAAATAGAATAAAACAATAAATAAATTAAGTGCCACATTTAAAAATTCCAACTGACTTGTCTTGCAATTTTATTATAGATAGTTACGTAAGTAACGACAAGGGAATTGTTTATCTGAAACCTTAATTTGACTTACCTTGTAGTTATATTTACGACCATTGGAGAACTGTTCATCTGAAACCTTGTTTTGTCTTACCTTGTAGTTATATGCGCGACCGTGGGGAGCTATTCATCGTCACTAACTGAACTCAAAAAGCACGTGCCACCCATTCTATACCACGATAGCGTTTTTGAAAACGTGCCGTTTTATTATGATTAATTCACAGTAGCTTTACAAATAAAACGACACCTAAATATTTGACATAACGTTACTTATATGAATATCTGACCGACTTTTTTTAATATCAGTGAATAAACCGAAGTATATTAGCCTGTATTTAGAATTGTTTTCATTTTATTTTTTTATTTTTCCCCTTTTAATCTGGCAACGTGGTTATATGGTATAAAGATTGAAGCGATATCTGTATGTCTAAGAAAACATTTTACGTATATCTTCTGTGGTATACATACTAAAAAATATACCACTTTCTTTCTCACGTAATCAAAATATGATTCGAATCTGTCATTAAAACTGAGACAACGTGGGGTCAGTTTACCGTATTTATCGACGTAAGGTCCTGGAAACGGACCACTAGTCTCGATTTTTTTTTATGAGAGCAGTTTAATGGAAGTAACCATAATATATGTGGAGGAAATAAAGATGGGTGATTGGTGGAACCATGTAGCATCTCTCCTTCAGAAGGAAATGTTTGTTTTGGTTTTTGAATTTCGCACAAAGCTACTCAAGGGCTATCTGTGCTAGCCGTCCCTAATTTAGCAGTGTAAGGCTAGAGGGAAGGCAGCTAGTCATCACCACCCACCGTCAACTCTTGGGCTACTCTTTTACCAACGAATAGTAGGATTGACCGTCACATTATAACGCCCCACGGCTGAAAGGGCGAGCATGTTTGGCGCGACAGGGATGTGAACCCGCGACCCTCAGATTACGAATCGAACGCTTTAACCCACCTGGCCATGATGGGTCTATTTCCATACTGACTGCAAAGCATGTTCATACTAATACTATGTTTGATACTTTACACTGTGATATGGGTCCAGTTTACCTCTCTTTGGTTCAGGGTTACTTATGAGGAGTGGAATTATCCGAAATCAGTGTAACCCTAATAAGACTTGTTAAGGCCTCGGCATGGCCAGGTGGTTAAAACACTGGACTCGTAATCTGAGAGTCGCAGGTTCGCATCACTTTCGCACCAAACATGCTCGACCTTTCAGGCGTGGGGCCGTTATAATGTGACGGTCAATTACATTATTCGTCGGTAAAGAGTAGCCCAAGAGTTGGCGGTGGGTGGTGATGACCAGCTGCCTTCCTCTAGTCTTACGCTGCTAAATTAGGGACGTCTAGCGCAGACAGCCCTTGTGTAGCTTTGCGTGATATTCAAAATACAAACCAAACCAAGACACGTTGATCAAAGTGTAGATCGAACTGGACCTCCTTTGAATTCAGTGTTCCAAATTAAACAATTTTCGGAATACTGAGTGTATTTATTAATCATCTGGATGACACACACACATACAACATGAGACATGGATGACACTACAGGTAACTATGGTAACCGACTTCTTTTGGGCAGCATTTTAATGGCGACTGACAACAAATTGACAAAATTAATTTCTATTGAAACAACATTTTCTGTATCCTGCTCAGCCATTTAAGTCATGGTATTGAACGAAAGGCCTCATCGGCACTGGATATGGCAAATATAGTGTGGTTGACATATTAATACATATTCTTCTTTAATTTCACTCATAAGTTCTTGTAAGCAGTACAAATAACAAAATTGAGAGTTTATAAACCGCATTATTATTACAAAAGATCTGGACTACAAGAAAATCACCCAAGCTGCAGTTTTAACATTCCAAGAGAGATAAACGAATCAGAACCAGCACAAAAATCGATTTGTCTCAAGAAACGAGTGATACGTAGTATGTGACGAGCTCTTATCGCAATGAGACACCAAATACTTGTGCATCACGTGCTCACCGTTTATAGTTACCTTATAGCAAGCTACCGTACGACCCTTATCCAACTTCATAAAAATGTTTCCTTTGTACTCGTGTGTTACAACTGAAGCTTTGATGGTTGTTGCTTTTCAAAAAAATATATCGTTTACTAAATATGTTTATTTTATCGTAGTGATTAAACAGACAGACGGACAGAGTTAATAGTTTTATTGACAGAGAGACAGAGTCACCGACTAGTTATATAGATAGACAGAATTGCAAACTAGGCACACATATAGACAGACAGATAAAATTACGAGCTAGTTACATAGATAGACAAATACAATTACTGGTTAGCTACATAGATAGACAGAACTGCTGACTAGATACACAAATAGGTTGACGGAATTAGAACCAACTATACAGATAGACATAATTATTGACTACATAAATGAACAGTATCACTGACTAAATACATAGGAAGATAGAGAGAATCACTGACTATATAAATAAACAGATAGACAGAATCATTGGTTAGTCGTATAGGTAGATAGACAGAATCACTGACTAGATACATAGGAAGATAGAGGGAATCACTGACTATATAAATAAACAGATAGACAGAATCATTGATTAGTCGTATAGGTAGATAGACAGAATTACTGACTAGTTACATAAACAGATAGACTGAATCACTAACTAGATACGTAAACAGATAGACTGAATCATTAACTAGATACGTAAACAGATAAACAGAATCACTGACAAGATACGTAAACAGATAAACAGAATCACTGACAAGATACATAAACAGAGAGACAGAATCACTGACTACATACATAAACAGATAGGCAGAATCACTAAGTATATACATAAAGAGAAAGACAAAGTCACTGACTACATACATAAACAGATAAAAAGAATCACTGACTACATACATAAACAGTTAGACAGAGTTACTGACTACATACGTAAACAGATAAACAGGATCACTGACTACATACATAAACAGATAAACAGAATCACTGACAACATACATAAACAGATAGGCAGAATCACTAAGTATATACATAAAGAGAAAGACAGAGTCACTGACTACATACATAAACAGATAAACAGAATCACTGACTACATACATAAACAGTTAGACAGAGTTATTGACTACATACATAAACAGATAAACAGATAAACAGAATCACTGATTTATATGCAAAAACGGCTCGTTTGGGCTGAGAAAACACTTTTACATAGAAGAGCGAACAACGTTTCGACCTTCTTGTTCGCTCTTCTATGTAAAAGTGTTTTCTCAGCCCAAACGAGCCGTTTTTGCATATAAATTTCTCAACAAGTGGGTTTCTCGTCATCACTGAGAATCACTGATTACATACATAAACAGTTAGAAGAGTCACTGACTACATACACAAACAGATAAACAGAGTCACTGATTACATACATAAACAGATAAACAGAGTCACTGACTACATACATAAACAGAGTAACTGACTACATACATAAACAGATAAACAGAGTCACTGATTACATACATAAACAGATAAACAGAATCACCTGAAATTTCTCATCTGTGATATTTTAAGCTTGTATTTCAACACTTTTTTTTTCAATTGCGAATTATTTGGTGAGAGCTGATTCAGAACTGATTCAGAGCTGATTTTTAATCGTAACTTCACAAATGTGTTTGTGTGTTTTTTATAGCAAAATCATATACTATGCACTGTCGACTGTGGTGAATCGAACCCTGTATTTTAGTGTTGCAAATCCCTATACTTACCGCTGTCTTACCGGAAGCGGAGAATTTCCGGGATAAATAATATTAGATAATTATAGATTCGTGTCTTGTGAGACGAGAGATGTGCGTGGTCTATTGATTAGTTTGCTCTAATTATAAATTCGAGGGCTCACGCACTTTGGAATCGTGGGCGCGTTATAAGAGCAACAGTGAATTCCTAGGCAAGATTATCCTACGTATTGGAGGTGGGCGCTGTTAAATAGTTGCGTTCCTTTTAGTCTATCAGACAGTCATTGACCAGATCCAATTATGTTTCTCTTGGATATTTGCGCAAAGCTACGTAAAGTCCATCTGCTCTAGCCGTCCCTAATTTTGAAATAACAAACTAGAGGGAGCTATTGAGTAGCACTCTTTACCGACTCTTGGGCTACTCTGATCGAAAAGAGAAAGTTGACTGCTACTCTTATAATGACACAATGTACTAGTCACCTGGCTACGTAAAGCCTGAGAGAATCTATAGAAAGGAATTGTGACTTTTCAACTTAATCCAAATTATAAATAAACTAAGTTTCCTAAAATTGTGTAATTGTCTACATTCAGGCGAGGTCAAGGTCAATTCGCACTTTAATCAACGTGTGATTGGTTTTGTTAATTTCGCGCAAAGCTACACGAGGGTATTCTGCGCTAGGCGTCCCTAATTTAGCAGTGTAAGACTAGAAGGAAGGCAGTTAGTCTTCATCACCCACCGCCAAGTCTTAGGCCACTCTTTTACCAATGAATAGTGGGATTGACCGTCACATTATAACGTCTCCGCGGCTGAAAGGGCGAGCATGTTTGGTGCGACCGGGATTCGAACCTACGACCCTCGGATTGCGAGTCGAACGCCTTTATTCACCTGGCCACGCCGGGCCATGTACTTGTGTTATTGGGTTAATAAAATATGTTTGTTTAATCCTACCAAATGGTATTTCAAAACGGATATTACCAAATATGTGACAGCTGGTAACAACGAAAACGTTAATGTAATAACTAACCATGTTTTTTTAAGCATTTTTGATGTGAAGGAAGAAAACAAACAAACAACAAACGCGTAATTCAATATCTAAATATTAAAAATACAGACAAAATAAAACAACAAAACAATATGACTTCACAAGCTTATGACAAACTAAAACGTTTTATGGAACTGTTTCTTTCGCTTCTTCAGTTAATCTGTCCTTGAACATGAAATAAGAAAATTATGCTTTAAAAGTGTGTCCAGCGCATACAACCAAAATATTAAAATAGAATTTTCAAACTGAATAGTAGCTTAGGAAAACAGTGGATTCAGGTATAAATGTTCTAATTTTGAATTGCTGCCGTGAGAAAGGTTTGTTTGTTTTTGAATTTCCCGCAAGCTAAACGAGGGCTATCTGCGCTGGTCGTTCCTAATTTAGGAGTGTAAGGCTAAAGCTAGTTATCACCACCCACCGCCAATTCTTGGGCTACTCTTTTACCAACGAAAAGTGGGATTTGCCGTCACATTATAACGTCTCAACGGCTGAAAGGGCTAGCATGTTTGGTGCGACGGGGATTCGAACGCCTTAATCCACCTGGCCATGGCGGACCGTTTTATAAAACGTCCACAACTGTTGTTGTTGTTTGCAATCAAACACAACGCTACACAATGGGCTATATATGCTCTGCCCACAACAGGTATCGAAACCCAGATTCTACAATTGTGAGTCCGCAGGCCCACTGCTTGGCTACTGGGGGGTGGGCGTCCACAAATGATAGTGTGAAGCGTGTTTAGAAGCATGACGTCTCGAGCCTCGGACCCTTCAATCCGAAGATTAGACACAGAAATGTATTTTTACATACATACTAATGGATGCTATGAAATCCAATCGTTTCCGTTTTCATTCCCTACGATTCCAAATTAAGCAGCGCTCCTAACGACAAAACTAGCAAAATCGTGTTATTTTTTTCTACGATATAAAAAAAAATCTAACCTTGCCCTCTCGAGGCAATGCCTGTATATTAACGTAGTGTAGTGCCAAATACGTGTTGTTTCAGCTTCTAAATCAATTTACTTACATTAGATAGTGATCTAAAGAAGGATTTGGTTCAATGATTTAATACTCTGAAGCGATCAGTTACAAGCATATTAAGACATTCAGAAATAATGTTCCAAGCTCCACGTTTTTCTATTTGCTTTCCAGACAGATTAAGAAAAGCTGAGAAAGATTGCTGGATACTGTCGTGTGGAAGAAAACTGAATAGCTGCTGACATCTTACCAAAACGAAAAACCGCAGCGAACAAATAATCTGATTGTCAACTGCTTAGAACGTTCACGGGCTATTAAATGCGTAGGATAGTAATAGTACCTTTATACACCGACAGGTGAAAACAGTCTTAATAGATTTACCGAAACTCAACGCTTATAAATATAATTTTTAATATATCTTTTTAAGGCATGGCCAAGCGTGTTAAGGTGTACGACTCGTATTCCGAGAGTCGCGGGTTCGAATCCCAGTCGCGCCAAAGATGCTCACCCTTTCATCCATGGGAGTGTTATAATGTGACGGTCAATCCCACTATTCGTTGGTAAAAGAGTAGCCCAAGATTGGCAATGGGTGGTGATGACTAGCTGCCTTCCGTCTAGTCTTACACTGCTCAATTAGGGAGACGGCTAGCGTAGATAGCCCTCGCGTAGCTTTGCGCAAAATTCAAAAAGAAACAATATATCTTTTATTTTTTTCATACTTTAAAATTAATGTGGCTTAAACCAAACATAAAATATCGAGTTTCCTGATATATTATTCCCTCGTAAGAAATTCAGGAGAAAAAAAGCATATATTTCGTGCGACTTAATCCTAAACCATTAACTTCTGATCAAAACAGTCTACTTACATTGCTTAGAATTAAAACTTCACTGAAATAAAAATCAGCTAATTTGATAGACCTTTTTAATTTGACGTTCAAAAGCAAAAAACAAACAAATAATAAACTTATAATGATTTCAATGCTTGATTCATTTGTTGTATACTCTCACCATTGGCGACATTTTTGGTCGTAATTCCAATAATGTCAAGAGGTTCCCAGCTTAGAAGATTTGAAGTGGTCTTAAATACGTATACTAAGTGACTTATAGAAAATAGACATGGTGTTAAATTATAAATGATAAAACCAAAAACACACATACATAGATGAATTAATTATTTTCATTAATGTCGTTCATTGAAAGTAACATAAAAAAAAACTTACAAAACACCTAAAACTGCTTATTTGTTTTCATAAGAACAAAGCTACACAATGGAGTATCTGCTGTGTCCACCGCAGATATATTCTAAAAATTTAATCCTTGTTTCATATACAACTCAAGGCCCGGCATGGCCAGGTGGTTAAGGCACTAGACTCGTAATCTGAGGGTCGCGAGTTCGAATCCGTCACACCAAACATGTTCGCCCTTTCAGCCGCGGGACCGTTATAATGGGACGGTCAATCCCACTATTCGTTGGTAAAAGAGTATCCCAAGCATTAGCGGTGGGTGGTGATAACTAGCTGCCTTCCCGCTACTCTTACACTGCTAAATTAGGAACGGCTAGTACAGATATCCCTCGTGTAGCTTTGCGCGAAATTAAAAACAAACAAACAGACATATACAACTACCGATTTCCGGGTTCTTAAAAATCGTGACATCAGCATAAAAACACAACAAATTACACCAGGAACTTGTATATAATAAATATGGAAAATATGGTAATTATTCGTTGGGTATAGAAGAAATTTACAGTTCGAATGGAATATGACATACGAATATAATGAATAGAGTGTCTCCTTCATTTATATACATATATATTGCATTCCGAAAATACGAAATAACTAATCTGAGGTTGTTTGTTGTTACTTGGTGTTCTGCCAAACAGATGTCTCGTGTCTCCTCGTATCTTGCACGCGCTGGTTTTGAGTGTCAGAGACACGCACAAAATCCATAACTCTTTTTTTTACCCCTTATTTTTATTGTCACGATGTTATTTTAAAAAAACGTTTTATTTAACAAACGAAAACTCACGAGTATAAATTTGAACTACGAGATTTTGATACTTCCTGCTATAGATGCAGTACGCTTATAGAAAACAGTTAACCAAAAGGCTTAACCGTAGATACGACCACGAATCTTGTATTCTACTCTAAAAGAACAATCTAGGAAGATTGAGCGAATGCAAAGGAACTTTGTAGGGTAGGGCGTGCACCTTAATTTAGTTATTGGGTTCTCTCGTACTGTTACGCACTTTATCTTATTTTGAACGTATTTTTAAACCTAATGCCATTAGAAAACAGAAACATTAGTAAGTAACAGTTTGATTCGTAAGTATTACAGACAGGCTCTAAAAATAAACAGTGAATAATCTAAAGTGAATAATTATGATTTTCTCCTTCCTTGTTAATGGGTGTTTTTGTTCCCCACTGTCACCCATGGATGGGTGAAAGTGGGGGCTGTCAAAGGTGAACGTGTCTTCTTCCAAAAAAACTTTCAAAATTTTAACCAGTACAACCCACCATTCTCATTACGATAAATTAATCTCAGACTGTGTAGGTTTTAGGAGGTTATAAAATAACCATATCATATACACAGTCCAGGTTATAAAATAGCCACATCAAATACACAGTCCAGGTTATAAAATAGCTACATCAAATACTCAGTCCAGGTTATAAAATAGCCACATCAAATACACAGTCCAGGTTATAAAATAACCGCATCAAATACACAGTCCAGGTTATAAAATAACCACATCAAATAGAAGTCCAGGTTATAAAATAGCCACATCAAATACACAGTCCAGGTTATAAAATAACCACATCAAATACACAGTCCAGGTTATAAAATAACCATATCAAATACTCAGTCCAGGTTATAAAATAGCCACATCAAATACACAGTCCAGGTTATAAAAAACTACATCAAATAGGAGTCCAGGTTATAAAATAACCATATCAAATACTCAGTCAGGGTTATAAAATAGCCACATAAAATACACAATCCAGGTTATAAAATAACCACATCAAATACACAGTCCAGGTTATAAAATAGCTACATCATATACACAGTCCAAATTATAAAATAACCACATCAAATACTCAGTCCAGGTTATAAAATAGCCACATAAAATACACAGTCCAGGTTATAAAATAGCTACATCAAATACACAGTCAGGTTATAAAATAACCACATCAAATACTCAGTCAGGGTTATAAAATAGCCACATCAAATACTCAGTCCAGGTTATAAAATAGCCACATCAAATAGACAGACCAGGTTATAAAATAGCCACATCAAATAGACAGTCCAGGTTATAAAATAACCACATCAAATAGAAGTCTAGGTTATAAAATAACCACATCAAATACACAGTCTATGTTATAAAATAACCACATTACGTACTCAGTCCAGGTTATAAAATAACCATATCAAATACTCAGTCCAGG
Organism: Tachypleus tridentatus; assembly: GCF_004210375.1. Taxonomy (NCBI): domain Eukaryota; kingdom Metazoa; phylum Arthropoda; class Merostomata; order Xiphosura; family Limulidae; genus Tachypleus; species Tachypleus tridentatus. The sequence continues at coordinate 19,637,628 of NC_134834.1, forward strand.
TTATAAAATAGCCACATCAAATACACAGTCCAGGTTATAAAAAAACCACATCAAATACACAGTCCAGGTTATAAAAAAACCACATCAAATAGAAGTCCAGGTTATAAAATAACCATATCAAATACTCAGTCAGGGTTATAAAATAGCCACATAAAATACACAAT